>NC_064627.1:113365800-113668830 GCF_023864275.1 Schistocerca cancellata | reverse complement strand
GCCGTTGTCTATACTGTCTTTTTTATGGTGTTTAATCTGTTATATCCACTTTTGCCTTGATTCTTTCCGCCTAGCTGTGATGGAGATATGTATATATTTTAATTATTTTATTTGCAATTTTAACTTCATGTCTTCAGTCACTTGAAATTTATATTGTTACTTTTTAAGATTTGTTGTTTGGAGGCCTTCAGCCGTGAAAGAATTGAATTTTGAAACTGGTAAAGAATCGACCCTTTCCACATTCTTCTCACATGTTCTGCCGAGCAGGTTTAGCGGGCGTCTGCATGAATAACAGGTGCAAAATGTGCATTAATGCCCGAGTTGGGAATATTCCTTACTGAGAGTCTGATATCGACCTTGGTGTTTGAAGTCTGATCTGTGTCAAACATGAAAGTTATTTACGCTTGTTATCCTGTTTTCCCAGGTGATAAATTCAGTACAGCTTTTCGTTATAGCTATGCCACTCTATTACGTATGTACTGCGTCTCATGTCGTCCATCATTGCCTATAATCATTCATGTCTAAGAACGTGTCTGTTCCTTAGCAACTGTCAAGCAGTGTACTCTGGAAAATGTTTTTACATTGAGGAAAAACCTTAATTTTCCGGGGTACATTTTGTAACTTCATAATAAAAGATTGCAGTACATAAAAAGTTATGTATTCATTTAAAAACGGAATAAGAAAGTATATCAAACATCTAGTCTTAAAAGTGTCCCAAGTAACAACACTGCGTCCCATACACCAATGAAGCGAAGTTTGCCACCTGATTTACTTACGACTGAGCATATGATTACGACATTTCATATTATTACAAATTCTTACACATAAATTTTTCATTTTGTTGACTGATTATAGTTGGCACATTGATAATGTAATCGTAGAACACTATGCTTTCACTATCCGTCAGGTGCACAGTTTTTCAGTTTTGAACAAAGCAAGTTCCCAGTCCTTACTGTCCTCGAAATCTTATCGGAATATTACTCAATATTTGTGGAGGTTCTCATAGACAATGTGCAACTAGCTACATTACACAGTAACTATTGCGCTAATGTCTACATGTAAAGTAGAGAAAGCTATTGCGTTATGATACAATGCTAAAAAAGTCTTTCTCGAAGGCTGTACCTACATTTCATTACTTTGTCCTGCATCTTGTACAAAAGACAGCTATACACAGAATGGAAAAAGTTTACTCAAAAAATTTCGGCCTTGCAGGTTTTCGTAACTATAGGATATTTCGAAAAGGGTACATGCGTTTTTCCCTCACGTGAGCCAAAGGAGGCTCAAGAAGACTTCTCACATACCGCAGTTAATTAGCGTGCTTAGTGTATTCCGCACATGCGTCGAGGTCATGCTGAAAGAGTTCCCACACTACCTGTGGGGCAGCTCCAGCTCTGGTGGATGCCTGTGTGACGCACTTCGGAAATATGCAATGTGGGAAAGACTGGCTGAGGTTCTTCCAGTTACTATACGGGAATGGTTAATAGACGACATGTAGGTCATTTCAGTCATATGATCTTTGTATTCGCACCGTTATTTTGCAATCATTTCGCGTACAGAACTTGTGGTGAATTATAACGTAAAATATTCGTAGTAACAAGGCGTGTAGTAGCACAAAGGCCGACAGCTCTTTCGTCTTTTGTAAAATGGAAGCTAATTTGTGTGATCCAGTAATATCTATTCAATACGTTGCATGTTGTTTTCAATCATACTCTCCTGCGCTTCAGCAGTCCGGAAGACACTTGTGGATAAATGTAATTTCATGGCTTTTTCTAGAATTTCATGTTACGTATGTTGATAATCCAGGTCGTATTCGTGTTTTCTCCTCCAAATTTTTGAAAACAGATTAACAGTTACATTTTACATTCCCCTTAATTATTTTCCACAACCGGTGATTCATTTGTTACTGACCATAATACAGCTGGAATACCATCTTTCACACACTTGTGACAGCAATCACGCTTCATCAGTGATAAGTCAGTACGGAGCCAACAATCAAGAAGCAGCATGGCTCTAGTTGAGCACAGTAACAATAAATTTCACATCTGTAGTATTAGTTGTTTACAGCTGCTGAAAAGTGAGCTGATGCACAATGTTGCGGAACGCAGATGACTGTAAGACTGCGTATTCTATTTCTGCTGCACTGGTGATGTATATCGTGCAGTACATGATAGCGCAACATTCGCCATTTTCAACAGTATCCGTTGATTTCGCTTTTGAAATACGTTATTATCTAAATGGCTTGAAAAAGTATTTTAGTAATGATTCTTTTCGAGTCTAGATTAAGTTACTGAGAGCATGTAAGAATTACAGTAGGAAAGGCGAATGGTAGACTTCGGTTTATTTGGAGAATTTCAGGAAAATGTGATTTATCTTTGTAAAGTGAATTGCATATAGGACACTAGTACGACCCACACTTGAATACTACTCGAGCGTTTGGTTTCAGCTCCAGGTTGGATTAAAGGAAAGCATCGATGCAATAGAGAGGCGGGCTGCTAGGTTTGTTACCGGTAGGTTTAAACAACACAGATGTATTACGGAGATGCTTCAGAAACTCAAATGCGAATTCCTGGAGGGAAGGTGATGCTCTTTAATAGGAACACTGTTGATAAAATTTAGGAAACCATACTTTGAAGATGACTGTAGAACGATTTTACTATCACCAGCGTACTTTTCACCTGAGCACCAGAAAGTTGAAGGAAATTTGGGCTCTTACGGACGCCAACAGTCGGCTGTCGTTCCCTCTTTCCGTTTTACAGTGGAACAGGAAGGAAAATGACTAGCATTGGTACAGAATACCATCCGCCCCGTACCTTACTGTAACTTGCAGAGTGTGTATCTACTGCAGATGAAGATATAGAAGAGGAAACGGCCTCGTGGAATTCTTTTGCGTATAAGCTGAAAATGCAGACATTGTCTAAAATTTGCACAGGATTTCATGACTGATAGCCTAATATTTAATCACAAGTGCACGTACGTGTGATGTAGCATCTTCATTAATTATTTTTGATCACATCAAGTTTTACTTTGGTTACGGTGTCGTAAATATTCGTATTATATAGCATAGCTTAGTATACACTATGTGATTAAAAGTGTCAGGACACATGGCTGAAAATGTCTTACAAGTTCGTGACGCCCTCCATCAGTATTGCTGGAATTCAATATGGTGTTGGTCCACCCTTAGTCTAGATGGCAGCTTCCACCTCGCAACCATACGTTCGATCGGGTCCTGTGAGGTTACTTGGGGAATGGCAGCCCATTCTTCACGGAGTGCTGCACGGAGGAGAAGTATCGATGTCGGTCGGTGAGGCCTGACACGAATACGCAGTTCAAAAACATCTCAAAGGGTTTCTATAGGATTCAGGTCAGGACTCTGTGCAGGTCAGTCCATTACATACACTACTTGTCATTAAAATTACTACACCACGAAGATGACGTGCTATAGAGGCGAAATTTAACCGACATGAAGAAGATGTTGTGTATGGAAATGATTAGCTTTTCAGAACATTCGCACAAGGTTGGCGCCTGTGGCAACACCTACAACGTGCTGACATGAGGAAAGTTTCAAACCATTTCTCATACACAAACAGCAGTTGACTGGCGTTGGCTGGTGAAACGTTGTTGTGATGCCTCGAGTAAGGAGGAGAAATGCGTACCATTACGTTTCCGACTTTGATAAAGGTTGGATTGTAGCCTATCGCGATTGCGATTTACCGTATCGCGACATTGCTGCGCGCGTTGGTCGAAATCCAATGACTGTTAGCAGAATACGGAATCGGTAGGTTGGTAGCTTCAGGAGGGTAACACGGAACGACGTGCTGGATCCCAACGGCCTTGTATCAATGGCAGTTGAGACGACAGGCATCTTATTCGCATGGCTGTAACGGATCGTGCTGCCACGTCTCGATCCCTGAGTCAACAGATGGGGATGTTTGCAAGACAACAACCATCTGCACGAACAGTTCGACGACGTTTGCAGCAGCATGGACTATCAGCTCGGAGACCATGGCTGCGGTTACCCTTGACGCTGCATCACTGACAGGCGCGCGTGCGATGATGTACTCACCGACGAACCTGGGTGCACGAATGGGAAAAAGTAATTTTTCGGATGAATCCAGGTTCTTATTACAGCATTGTGATTGTCGCTGCCGTGTTTGGCGACATCGCGGTGAACGCACATTGGAAGCGTGTATTCGTCATCGCCATACTGGCGTATCACCCGGCGTCACGGTATGGGGTGCCACTGGTTACGCGTCTCGGTCACCTCTTGTTCGCATTGACGGCGCTTTGAACAGTGGACGTTACATTTCAGATGTGTTACGACCTGTGGCTCTACCCTTCATTTGATCCCTGCGAAATTTTCGACTGATGCCATGGCCAGCACATTTTCCAAATCTTTCAACAACTGAAAACGTCTGGTCAATGGTGGCCGAGCAACTGGCTCGTCACAATACGCCAGTCACTACTCTTGGTGAACTGTGGTATCGTGTTGAAGCTGCATGGGCAGCTGTACCTGTACACGCCATCCAAGCTCTGTTTGACTCAATGCCCAGGCGTATCAAGGCCATTATTATGGCCAGAGGTGGTTGTTCTGGGAACTGTTTTCTCAGGATCTATGCACCCAAACTGCATGAAAATGTAATCACATGTCAGCTGTAGTATAATATATTTGCCTAATGAATACCCCTTTATCATCTGGATTTCTTCTTGGTGTAGCAATTTTAATGGCCAGTAGTGTATATGTTATGGTAGTGTAACCACTCTACCACAGGCCGTGCATTATGAACGGGTGCTCAATCGTGTTGAAAGATGCAATCGCCAACCCCGAATTGCTCTTCAACATCGGGAAGCAAGAATGTTCTTAAAACATCAGTGTAGACCTGTGCTGTGATAGTGCCACGCAAAACAACAATGAGTGCAAGTTCCCTCCATGACAAACACGACACCACCATAACACCTCCGCCTTCGAGTTTTACTCTTGGCACTACACAAGCTGCCGGATGACGCTCACCGCGCATTCGCTATACCCACTCCCCCCCCCCCCCCCTCCCACCAATCTAATCGCCACGTTGCGTACCGTAATTCATTACTGCACACAACGTTTTTCCCCTATTCACTTATCCAATGTTTACGCTCCTTACACCAAGCAAGGTGCTCGTTTGGTATTTACCGGCTTTATGTGTCGCTAATGAGCAGCCGCTCGACCATGAAACCCAAGTCTTCTCACCTCCTGCCTAACTGTCATACTACTTGCTGTGGACGCTGATGCACTTTCAAATTCCTGTATGATGGTCTAGACAGATGTCTGCCTGTTACACATTACCACCCTCTTCAACTGTTGGCAGTCTCTGTCAACAGACGAGGTCGGCCTGTACGGTTTTGTTTCGCTCGTGTCCCTTCATGTTTCCACTTCACAACCACATCGGAAACAATGGACCTATGGATGTTTAGCAGTGTGGAAATCTCGCGTACAGAAGTATGACACAAATGACACCCAATCACCTGACCACGTTCGCAGTCTGTGAGTTTCGCAGAGAGCTACGTTCTGCTCTCTCACGTTTTCTATTGAATACCGAGGCCGCTGATATGGCGTACCTGGCAGTAGTTAACAGCGAAATGCACCTAATATGAAAGACGTAGGTTTTTGGGGATGTTCGGATTCTTTTGATCACTTAGGTACAAAAGGAGAGGGAACAGTCCAACGAACAAGAAAGTCGGAAATATGTTAACACAACTATGCCCTCACTACGTAAGAATCGAACCCCCATATATCAAGAGGGGATGCCTTGTAACATCGTGTCGGACCTGCTTTATCAAGGAGCAGTGCCGCATCTCGACGTGTCATGGACTCAAAAAGTCGTTGCAAGTCCCCTGCACCAATACTGGGACATGCTTCTCTGCAGCCATTCGTAATTTCGAAGATGTTACCGGTGCTGGATTTTGTGCACGAACTGCCCTCTCAGTTATGTCCCATAAATGTTCGATAAGTTTCAAGATGGCCAAATAATGTCTAGAATTGTTCACTATTTTCTCCAAACGAATTGTGAACAATTGTGGCACGGTCATATGGTGCATTGTCATCCATAAAAATTCCATTGTTGCTTGACTAGTAGTAGTAGCAGTAGCTTTATTCATCCGCAAAACCTTTTTACAATAATGTAGGACATGTCAAAGTATTTACAAGTTTAGACCAATTTAAAATAAGCTAATTCGTGTACACATACATTTACAGACTTCTTCTTAAAGACATTCATTAGATTTACTCCTGGTACGCAATAAATCTTTTAGAAATAACTTATTAAATAATTTAATGCCACATTGTTCACTCATATCTCACTATCTGTCACTGCACTCGCTATACACACATTGTTTTATAACACTTCCCCCCCTACACACACAAACTCACACAAACATTGGGTATCTCTGGGCCATTTTCTGCACCGCAACCCATTTGCTATCCTGAAAAACTTAGCCAGCATCCCTCTATAATGAGTGAGATGCTGAGATTAGAAAGAGGACGAGGTGTTAGTATTGTGCTGTGCATAGCTTGGGGTGAAAGTTTTCTAGAAAAAGAAGAAACAAGGAAAACGCGTAGTGTGAAAGTGTTACGTGGAATGTGGGATGTTTTGTAATCATTATTATTATTTATTTCTATAACATTGTTTTAACGAACTCCTACGCTGCTTTATCTAAGTAATCCTTCAATGTATAAAATGTATTGCGTAACAGGTACTTTTTGCTGTCTTTCCAAAGACGTGTGTTTTTGCAATTTCCTTAATCTCATTTGTTAGTTTGTTGTACAGTTTTACTCCTTGGTAGAAAATGCTGTTTTGAATTTTATATTTATTTTTTCTTGGTAAATATAAGTTGTATCTTCCTCTTGTTTCATGGTCATTACCAACGATATTTTTGATGTGCACAACTGACTCGTAAATGTATTCACACGGAGCAGTTAAAATCCCCAGTGTTTTTAACAGATCTCTACAATGAGCTCGACGACTATTTTTGTATATAATTGTTATGGCTCTTTTCTGGAGTTGTGCATTTATTCCCCAAAAAAGAATGCCACAGCTAAGAATTGAGTGTACATATGAATAATATGTAACTAAAAGACACTGCATGTTACACACTGATGATAGGATTCTAAAAGCATGACAAAACGATGACATTCTGTTTGCAAGTACCTTTGTGTGGTCACACTGTTTCACCTAAGAATCAATATTTATTCCTAGAAATTCAGTACACACAATCTATAGAGGTGCCTTCTAAATTTAGTTTAACATTGTCATTTTCCCTCTTCAAACCGAAATTCATGTCTTTAGTTTTCTTTATGTTCAGTGTCACTTTATTGCTTATTGACAAATCGTAAACTTGAGTGGTAGCGATGGACGGTCATTGAATAAGACTGTGACGAAAAGTAAGAGGACGGCAGCTGCAAAAGTGAGCTCGTAACTGGTTTTTGCATTCTTGAAGCCAGGCCACACCAAAACAACATGGAGCTCCAGAAGCAAAAAATTACAGGGCGAGCTGGAATTCCAAAACCACTCATCAGTGATTAAAATGCCTTTAAAAAGAAAATATGGTGCCGAAGCCATAATACCTGCACTGTGGAGCAGTAATTTGGTCACCTGAGTCTAACTGCATATTGTTTCCAACTTGTGGTCGAGTTTACGTCCCAAGAATGATACACGTTGGGGGTTCGATGATGATTTTGGCAGCCATATAATGTTATTCCAGGTGCCCTACGGGTACTCTTAAAGCTTGCAATAATGCTGATGGTTATGTGACCTTTTTGGCTGATATAAAAAATTAATCATAGATGTTATAACTCACACTCTAAAATATTCCCAACACAAGTTGGTTTCTAAGGTTCAAATGGCTCTGAGCACTATGGGACTTACCATCTGTGGTCATCAGTCCCCTAGAACATAGAACTGTTGTGGGTTGGCAGGAGAGCCAACACCGGGTTACTAGAGAAAGCCGGAAGGCACGCGTTTTAGCTCACGCAGGCTAGCGTGAGGTCTGGAACAGGACAAGGAAATTAGAATTTAGAAAAAAACGGACGTAGCTGGTGGAATACTTAACTTTAATCCATTAATGATGAGCGTCGCTCTTGATTGTACATTATTCACAATATCAATAGTAACTGAACATGGCGCCTTGCTAGGTCGTAGCAAATGACGTAGCTGAAGGCTATGCTAACTATCGTATCGGCAAATGAGAGTGTATTTAGTCAGTGAACCATCGCTAGCAAAGTCGGTTGTACACTGGGGCGAGTGCTAGGACGTCTCTCTAGACCTGCCGTGTGGCGGCGCTCGGTCTGCAATCACTGATAGTGGCGACACGCGTGTCCGACGTATACTAACGGACCGCGGCCGATTTAAAGGCTACCACCTAGCAAGTGTGGTGTCTGGCAGTGATACCACCAGAACTACTTAAACCTAACTAACCTAAGGACATCACACACATCCATTCCCGAGGCAGGATTCGAACCTGCGACCGTAGCGGTCACGCGATTCCAGACTGAAGCGATTAGAACCGCACGGCCACACCAGTCGGAGTGATTGTGTTTCGCTCGTTACATATTCCTTCATTTCGTCCATTCAATAGTTGTTTAGGTCGGGCTCGTATTCACATGTGCCCTCGTCGAACAGAGCACTTAGCGCAGCGAGGTCTGTCTGCTGGCGCACTTCTTGGGAACTTCGCAGCGATGGTAATACATTCCTCAGCGGTTCCAAAAGTCCTCCGTATGTTCTTTCTATGACGGCGGTTCTTACTCTGTTGTCGTCGTATATCTTGGACCCGGGGGTACTGTGGTCAGCTTTCGTGTTGTAGGCAAGGTGGTGTAGGAATCAGCGTCACTATGTGGAAGAGGTCGCGCGTTGATCACAACCTCGATGCCAACATGAAGACTTTTGAGACGTTTCTCCGGCTTCTGCGACTTTCGCGAAACCTATCTTTTTATTTTAGTTTTTGACTCATAAGCCTTTCAACTGTTTTGATGCGGCGCGCCACTAATTGCTCTCCTGTGCCACCTTCTTCTTAGAGTAGTACTTCCAACCTACGTCCTCAATTATTTCTGGACGTATTCCAGTCTCTGTTTTCCTCTACACTTTTTAGCCTCTACAGTTCCTCTAGTACCATGAAAGCTACTTCGAGATACCTTAATAGACATGCTACGACCATGTCCCTTTTTCTTGTCAGTGCTTTCCATTTATTTCTGTCCTCGTCGACTCTCCGGAGAACAGACTCTTGCTTTACCTTATCAGCCCACATAACTTTCGACATTATTCTGTGGCGCCACGTCTCAAATGCTTCGACTCTCTTCCTTTCATGTCCCTCCTTTTGACTGGAGGCCTTGGAAACCACGGCCGTTCGCTGTTGTAAGAAAATCAATCGCCTACAGCCATCATTATTACCTTATTTATCGTGTAGCTACTAGTTTTGGCACTTCACTGCGCCATCTTCAGGCCTTGTTGATGCTGATGGTGTTATCACGATGCTGCATCAGTGGCCAAAATAACTGGTTCAAATGGCTCCAATCACTATGGGACTGAGGTCATCAGTCCCCTAGACTTAGAACTACATAAAACTAACTAAACTAAGGACATCACAAACAACCATGCCCGAGGTAGGATTCGAACCTCCGACCGTAGCAGCCGCGTGCTTCCGGACTGAAGCGCCTACAACCGCTCGGCCACAACGGCTATCTTCATAATTGGCTTACGCAGACGATTTGTAACTGTGATGTTAGCACTCCATCCAAGTGATAACCCCTCCAGCAACAACTAAGCCCTGAAGATCGCACACTGAAGCGCAGAATCTGGTAGCCACACAATAAATAAGATTACAAGAGCGGCTTAGGCGTTTCATTTTCATACAAATTTTCTGTTCCAGTTTTCCCACAGTCTGTGTTTCTCTGCCATACAGTTCTGTGCATTTCGTGGCAACTTCCCCAAATGACGTTTAGAAATGTTGATGGGATCTTATCTGTCCCTTCTGCCTTATTCGGCCTTGCAAAGATTTTTGAAATTCTGATTCAAAAACTAGACACCCTGTGTCTTCTAATGACTCCTGTTTCTTCTTCTATCGCGCCATCAGACAAGTTTCCCATTCATAGAGGCCTTGAGTGTATCTGTACCAAGTACTCGAAATTTCTTCTCTATTTAACAGCGGAATTCGCATTGCATTCTTATTGTTAGCGCCGTTGCTTTTAATTTCATCGATGGATTTGACTTTGTTATATGCTGACTTAATCCTTTGGACAATCATTTCCTTTTTGATTTCTCTACATTTTTCACGTAGCCAATCCGCATTAGCTTCCCAGCACTTCGTACTTCTTTCTTTCATATGTGACTCGTATTTCTGTATTGCTGAATTTCCCTGAACATTTTTGTACTTCTTTCTTTCAACAGTAGCATTTCGTCTGTTGCCCAGCCTTCGCAGTTACGATCTTAGTACCTATGTTTTTCTTTCCGACTTCTGTGAGTGCCCAATTTTAGAAATGTGCATTCCTTTTCAAATGAACTGCCTACTACTTATAGCAGTATCCGTATCCTCAGAGAATGCCAAACGTAGCTCTTCATTCCTTAGTACTTTCGTATTCCACTTCTTTGAGCACTGATTCTCTCTGACTGGTCTCATGAACTTCAGCCTACTCTTCATCACCACTAAACTGCGATCTGAGTCTATATCTGGTCCTAGGTATACCTTACAATCCAGAATCTGAATTTGTGATGTATGCTTGCACATGAGGTAATCTGAAATCTTCCCGTATCTCCTGGCATTTTCCCGGTGTACATCTTCCTCTTGTGATTCCTGAACAGAGTATTCACTATTACTAGTTGAAATTTTATGCAGAGCTCAATTACTCCTCTCTCTCTCCCAGTATCAAGCCCATAATCCCGTAATCCTTTCTTCTGTTCTTTCCACTACAACCGTATTCCAATTCCCCTTGATTTAATTTTCATCTGCTTTTATGTACTGAATTACTCGTTGAATATCCTCACATACTTTATCTATCTCTTCATATTCCGTTTGTGATGTCAGCATGCATACAAGAACTATCCTTGTCGGCGTACGTATGCTGTCGATTCTGATGAGAACAACCCTAAAACTGAACTATTGACCGTAAGTAACTCTCTGCTCTACCTTTCTGTTCACAACGAATTCTACTCCTGTTATTCCATTTTGTGCTGCTGTTGACGTTACCCTACACTTACCTGACCAGAAATTCATTCTTGTCTTCTTTCCATTTCACTTCACTGGTCGCCACTGTATCTAGATTGAGCCTTAGCATATCCCTTTTTAGATTTTCTACCTTCTCTACCCCGTGCATACTTCTGACATTCAGAACGTCGTAGTTTCACCGGTTATTCAATCTTTTTATCATGGTCACATCCCCTTTGTCAGTCTCTTCCCGAAGATCCGAATGAGGGACTCGTCCGGGGTCTTTTGCCGATGTAGAGATCATCATCACACTTTTTCAGTTACAGTGTACGTGTCCTGTGGATACACACTGGGTTTAAAGCACTGGTTCCCTGTGCCTTCCGTAGAATGCGTTACCTGTTGCCATCATTTTGTGCCACCATCCTCCTCGCCATGCTACCAGCGGTACGATACACGCTGTGTGTGTGTGTGTGTGTGTGTGTGTGTGTGTGTGTGTGTGTGTGTGTGCGTGTGTGTGTGTCGACCACGTTTTGTGAGATCCATCATGTAATTATCGGCCGCGTGAAACGTTGCAGCGTTTTCCTACGACGGTTCAAATGACTACGTTTATTTGTTTATAGTTAAATGCCCAACCAGAGTAGAATTCTAGGTGGGCAGGCATGGGTAACAGCCTGTGTGAAGACAGCGATATAGCATTTGTTGTCAGTGTTTACTCCTGATGTTTCTTTAATGTGATCTGTTATCCAATAGTCTAAGCCCAGATTTACAAATCTGTAGTGATGACAGATCGTTGTATCGACAAGAAACTAACTCACACTTCTCTGCATCGGAAAAAACCTATCGTATTCAATTTATGTTGGATTTCTACCTTTACTCCAGTGGAGTTGACCCAAGGTCCGCTTGGAATGGCCGATGCTCATTCATATCTGCTTTGCCCCTTTATTAAAGTGCGTTTGTACTTGCGTCTCCATTTATTTTGTCTGCATTTATTTTGTATTTTACTGGTACTGACACCAGTTGGAGAGGTGTTTCTTAATTTGCCTTTTATGTTCAAGATACTTCAGGCATCGCTCGCCTGTGTCTCCCATATAAATTTATTTATTGTAGTGGCGTTTCGCCCTCTTATTATGATCTTTGAATGCAAATTTTCTTTCCCTGACTTAGTAGCTAGTTTTTAGGAAAATGGTTTAATGTACTGTACCATAGGTAGGCATTTGTCCACTTGCAGGACTGTTTCCTGTCACATTTTGTTTACAATTTACGTTGCGCCAAGTAATTTTGAGACAGCTTGTATCCAGCACTTGCGCATGCGCTTGGCCGCTGACAGAGCCTCGCCACCGAACTGCTCGCGTCTCCTAGTTTCCTTGTTGCTTACGTGTCACGCTTATTGCTGGCCCGGCGTAGGTCCGTCAACGTTTTTCATATTGTTTTTGGTGCTGACAGACATAATCTTATGATTATGAGTCTTTATTCTGTATTATTTTTATTGTGTGACATGGCCAACGTTGGGCCCTCGAAATAATTTAATTTTTGTAAGTTTCACGATTTCCTTTTTATGAAATCATTAGATAGGTGATGGATTTCAATGTTTAATATAAGTGAGTATGTGTCAATTTATAATTTCTGAGGAAGAAACCATTATTGGCGTCGAAACCTAGGCAAACTGAAAAAAAGAATACCTTGCCACTGAAGGCTGAATTTCTTATTGTCTGAACAATTCAAGGTTGCTGAAGCGCTGCATTATGTTAAGATTTGTAAATTTTATCAAGTGGTCCATTTCTAAACCTCTAAGTTCCTTTTTACTTGTTTCTGTCAATTCCTAGCACTCACTCCAAAAGCATCTTATTGGTTGAACGATGACTTTTATAAATTAACATTAAACTAATTTTTGAGGGCTAAAGTACAAAGTTCAATTTTCATACAGCCGCCCTTCCTTGCCTGATCCGTTTTTGGAATCCCCTATTACATCTTCCATCACCTGATAACACACTACCCAGGTACTTTACACACTTTAGTAAGATGTTCGTGGGTGTCCGCAACATTACTTTTCAAATCTCACGTTTTATACTAGTTCTATTTCACATAATACATAAGAACTAGTCACACAGTTTCAACGGTAATGCACGACTGACAGCCAAGTAGAGTTAGGTCTGCAAGTGCACACTTCATTCTGTAACATACCTGCACTAGATCGCTTTCAATCGCGTCACAGTGTTCAACAGGAAATACATGACGGCGTCATTGCTCTTGTGAAGGAAGGTAATTCGACGGCGTCGGAGGCCTGGACTCTGTACGGCGTGCCCGAACGCACTGCGCGACGGTGGATAAAGCGTTGTCGACGTACTGTTCAGTTTATTGAACTAGTCAACACGTCACGGCAATATCCCTTACTTAAACGCGATGCTGTTATCTCTGCTTTTTCCCTGTTGCTGGTACGGTTTAGCGCTGGCTTCGGGACGGCCGACTACTTAGCAAACGTGCGACCATGAAGGATTGGCTCCGTGTTGATCATTCACTTTACCCATTTTCCGAGGACAATGTCAAACGTGTTCGGCGGTACGTGATATTCTATGACGAATTTCTATTGCCCTCAGCGAATGAAGAACCCTCACGAGTATACAGACCGTAAAGAGGCCGTTTAGACCGCAGATACATGTAGGAGTCATCTAGCAGTGGCCGTGTGTCTTTGGTAGTCCGAGGGCTGGATGATTTCCCGTCGACTTGTAATACCTCGTAGGATAGGTGGCCGACTTGATGCCTCCCAGTATACCCATATTATACTCAGTGGGACCAAAATATCCTGAGAGAATATACACTCCTGGAAATTGAAATAAGAACACCGTGAATTCATTGTCCCAGGAAGGGGAAACTTTATTGACACATTCCTGGGGTCAGATACATCACATGATCACACTGACAGAACCACAGGCACATAGACACAGGCAACAGAGCATGTACAATGTCGACACTAGTACAGTGTATATCCACCTTTCGCAGCAATGCAGGCTGCTATTCTCCCATGGAGACGATCGTAGAGATGCTGGATGTAGTCCTGTGGAACGGCTTGCCATGCCATTTCCACCTGGCGCCTCAGTTGGACCAGCGTTCGTGCTGGACGTGCAGACCGCGTGAGACGACGCTTCATCCAGTCCCAAACATGCTCAATGGGGGACAGATCCGGAGATCTTGCTGGTCAGGGTAGTTGACTTACACCTTCTAGAGCACGTTGGGTGGCACGGGATACGTGCGGACGTGCATTGTCCTGTTGGAAGAGGTCTAGGAATGGTAGAACGATGTGTTCGATGACGGTTTGGATGTACCGTGCACTATTCAGTGTCCCCTCGACGATCACCAGTGGTGTACGGCCAGTGTAGGAGATCGCTCCCCACACCATGATGCCGGATGTTGGCCCTGTGTGCCTCGGTCGTATGCAGTCCTGATTGTGGCGCTCACCTGAACGGCGCCAAACACGCATACGACCATCATTGGTACCAAGGCAGAAGCGACTCTCATCGCTGAAGACGACACGTCTCCATTCGTCCCTCCATTCACGCCTGTCGCGACACCACTGGAGGCGGGCTGCACGATGTTGGGGCGTGAGCGGAAGACGGCCTAACGGTGTGCGGGACCGTAGCCCAGCTTCATGGAGACGGTTGCGAATGGTCCTCGCCGATACCCCAGGAGCAACAGTGTCCCTAATTTGCTGGGAAGTGGCGGTGGGGTCCCCTACGGCACTGCGTAGGATCCTACGGTCTTGGCGTGCATCCGTGCGTCGCTGCGGTCCGGTCCCAGGTCGACGGGCACGTGCACCTTCCGCCGACCACTGGCGACAACATCGATGTACTGTGGAGATCTCACGCCCCACATGTTGAGCAATTCGGCGGTACGTCCACCCGGCCTCCCGCATGCCCACTATACGCCCTCGCTCAAAGTCCGTCAACTGCACATACGGTTCACGTCCACGCTGTCGCGGCATGCTACCAGTGTTAAAGACTGCGATGGAGCTCCGTATGCCACGGCAAACTGGCTGACACTGACGGCGGCGGTGCACAAATGCTGCGCAGCTAGCGCCATTCGACGGCCAACACCGCGGTTCCTGGTGTGTCCGCTGTGCCGTGCGTGTGAGCATTGCTTGTACAGCCCTCTCGCAGTGTCCGGAGCAAGTATGGTGGGTCTGACACACCGGTGTCAATGTGTTCATTTTTCCATTTCCAGGAGTGTATATCCAGCAACATCAGTGTACGCTACAGTTGTCAACAATTTTGTTGTAGCAGTTTTCAGAACTGGATGAGATTTCACTTCTCCATTGGCCTCAATCCGCAGCAGACGTGCAACAATTATATACGTATCGCCGGAGACGAAACAGATCAGGGAAGAAAATGGGCATAAACTCGCGCCAAGAATCTATGCTTTGGAACGTAACTCCAGCTACATGTGAGGAGACGACAGAGATAGTAAGATTTTTTAACCCATCGTAGAGTCCCGTCCTCGCAGGTTGGGCACAGTCAAATGTTGAAATCCTTTGGAGAGGTTAGTAAGTGGTAAAGAAGCCCCTTGGTGTGGCCTTTTCAATGCCGAAAATATCTTAACAAGAACCGTTGAAATGTTCGTGCTATAAAATTCTAATTAACGGAGTAAATTGCTTGAACCATAATATGAGTCCAAGCAGTTATGTACTAGGCGGCAGACTACGCCATTGGGCTACGAATGCATTGTGTTACACCTGTTGGTATTTGGATATCTCTTACTATTATTCCTCCCACATCATCAAATGAACAGGACTTTGTGGGTTTCTGATGCTAGGAGCGACACGACGCATTTTTCTTGTGTGTTTTTAGAGGGTGCGTCCGTATGCTAAATGTCGAAAAGGAGTTAATCCTTGTACTACACTCACCGTTACAAGTGTTATTTACGCTTACGGGAACATTTGTAGGCCCAGTAACGTGACTGGCTCCTGCGTAACATTTAGATTTGAGCCACGGCCAGTCTTTGTACTGTCAAGTGTACAAAGGAAAAAATGATCGACGAAAAGAGTTTTACGATCAGTGGAGTAAGATAATTTAAAATAACTACATACGTACCACTAATAAAGGAAACGATTTACGCATATGAATCCATAAGAATTTCAGAATACAGATGTTGGACAGAGAAAAGGGAAACACCACGAGAGTGCTTTCTTGAACGTAAATGCAAATACTGGCTTAGCCGCAAAGAGGAGATCAGAAAGTTTCCTTTCGAAGACAGTACAGTCCAGAATCAGTATACTAACAAGGAAAAATCGCCATCAGCATTGAAGCAATAATCCCACTAATACACTGATTTAGATGCGCGTTTGGTAAAACAGCGTGTGCTGCTGCATGAAGTCCGCAACTGCGTGCTGCAAATCCTCATCCGACAGGAAACGTCGAACTATCAGAGCCTTTTTTAAGGGAACGGAGGCATGATAATCACATGGTGAGAAATCAAGATTATACAGTGGATGCTCGAGTGTCTCCTACTTGAGTCGACTGGAACTTTGTGTCGTAGCACAACCACTACGAAAATTAGTGTACCATTCCAAAACGGTGGTTTTCGACGTAGATGCTACTCCTGCTCATTCTTCTCCGATGTATGTTCACCGGTATTTGCCCTTCGGCACCCAATAAAATTGTAATACCACGCTGGATGAATATTTAGTGACGTCGCCTGTTTCAGGTTTCCACATTTACCGCATTTACACTAATGCCGCACTATTCCCTTGCCTACATGTCAGTGCATGTATACCTGCATCGGCGCCGCGCTACATTCGATATATTCTGCAGCATCGCCATAAAATGGAAACTTTTTTATAGTCCCTTATTTTTGACTACGAATGCATAATGTCCTTGAGAGTGTCCATCGTGGTGAGAACTGTGTTTTACAGGGGTGTGGGTGTGCATTATGTCGGAGATACTGTATTAGAACTTGAGCAGATGCTCGATGCCATTTCGTGCTATTCCACAAGCCCCACGGTTTCCACTCTGCAAGGTCATACCACTGCCAAAGTTTATGTGACCATTTTGGCTGATGACGTCTATCCCATGCTACTACCGCATTAAAAGACGATAGGGACCTCGTTCGCAAAACTCGCACTGTCGACGACTGGTTTTGGGAGCACGTTGATGAATTGCATCATTTCTCTTGGCCAACACAGTCGCCATATCTCAATATTATCGTGCCTCTGTGGTCGACATGGAAGAGAAGGGTACGTGATCACTAACCTATCCATCTAGGTCACCTGAACTTCCATTATTTTGCCGGAAGAACGGCATAAGATTCCTCTGAAAAACATACATACATACATACATACATACATTCTGAAACTACTGAATGTGGTTTCGAATGTCCCCCAGTGTTGTGCTTTCGATGTGTCCACATTCTTGTGTAGCCCATGCAGATCGCTTATTTTATGTGACATGTATCTTGCCTCTTCGGGCACAAATTACGAGGTGCGACAATAAAGTAATGAGACTGAATTTCTTTGCAAGATGTGGCAACCCTGTACGCCTGCGTAGCCACAATATCTTTGACCTTGGTCTATCAGCTGCTTCTAGTCCAAGCGGCACATCGATGCAACTGCTCAGTCGTGAGTTGTGCTGTAATAGGTTAATACGTGTTTGTGTCTTCCGTCACGGAAATGGAACCGCATAATATTGCGCAATGGTATGCCATTTCTTTTTGCGTTATATTGGGTGAAAACGCGACGACAACTTACGGTAAGCTTCAGAGGCTTTTGGAGAGGAGTTTATGTCAAGATTTCAAGTTTTTCGTTGGCATAAAACGTTTAGTGAAGGCAGAACGAACGATGAAGATGATGACCGCAGTGGACGACCATCAACCTCACGGACGGATGTCAACTTGGCCAGGGTGCGTGAACTCGTATGATATGATCGAAGATTGTCCTTGAAAATGATTGCAGAAGAACTGAACATCAGTCCAGAAACCGCTCGTCTAATAACAATGAGAAAGATTTGTGCAAACATCACGATAATGCGCCATCCCATATAGCTCTGTCACTACAGCAACTTTTAACGTCAAATTTCAGTAATACCTTATTCACCAGATATCGTTCCATGCGACTTTTTTTCTGTTTCCACGTGTCAAAACGGCGGTCAAGGGCACTAGTTGCTAACAACACAACATGTCCAAAAAGGTGTGACGAGGGTCTTGGAGGATATTACAGAAGATCAGTTCCAGAAATGTTACTATCTATGGCAGAAGCGCTAGAAAAGGTATGTGCCATCAGAAGGGAAATACTTCGAAGGAGACAACACTGAACTTCACTAAAACGGTAAGCAACAATTTTTTCACATCAGTCTCACTGCTTTATTGTCGGGCCTCGTATAGTGCCAGTTGGCACAATACAGAGATTAGCATATCCAAGAATGGTCTTGATGCCTCCAGCGTCTCCATCATGTGTGGAAGTGGCACTTTGTTGTATCACGTATCGATACCACTCCGTGGGGGTCTCGAACTTTGCATCAGAACTGCAAGTTCTGTCAGACCCCGCCAGCTGTTGTGTGGGATCCAGCAGACCCAATAGTTAGCACCTGATGAGCCACGCCTCCAGCGGCTCTGTACCACGAACGCCAACTGCACCCGCAGTATAGGATGACTGGCAGCAGGGACTCAGCACACTCGCGCTTTGGGCCTCTTCATTGCGGCAGCATGGTTCGTACTTGGTTCTGACAGTTTCGTCGCTATTGCTGTTGTAATAGCTGGACTTATTTCTTGCTGCATTATCTGTAACGAGTCTTCATACGTTTGGAGAAATACAAATTAAGTAAATCTTCCGTTTATTGTGCTTTCGCTAATCATTTCTGCTTATGTCCAGCTTTCCTACGACGACAGTTGCATCTGACTCTGAAGTCAACCTCTCCTCACCGCTATGTACGGAGTCGTACACAACACAGATTATGGCTGTTACCAGCTGGCAGTACGAGGAGTCTAATCATAATGAGCAGGTGTCCAGCTCTGTACCTTTCAGCAGGAGTGTAGTGTCAGCATTCTGCAGCACGTAATGTAGCAAATCCCAACGGCAATGGATCAGAGAGCAGACGTGGCGGAGTGTGTCACCAGAGAGAGCTTATCGAACTCCCTGTAG
This sequence comes from Schistocerca cancellata, assembly GCF_023864275.1. Classification (NCBI taxonomy): domain Eukaryota; kingdom Metazoa; phylum Arthropoda; class Insecta; order Orthoptera; family Acrididae; genus Schistocerca; species Schistocerca cancellata. The sequence goes on along the minus strand of NC_064627.1, from coordinate 113,649,542 downwards.
ATTGCTAGTTCGACTACTGCAGCTGCCGAGTCGACGGTCATGTTTTTTGTCCGTCTGCGGGCGCATGTAGACGGCGAAGCAGTGGCGTCTGCGGCAGGGGACGCTTCATATCTGTCGCGCGGCGGCGGTGGAGTGCCGGCAAATTGACATCTGGACTGACCGCCCCGCAGTCCCGCGGCAACCCTCCCTCTCTGTCAGCCGCTATCCGCGCCACCAATGGACGTCGTCGTATCGGAGACACAATGCGTGTCTCCGCTGCCCGACACCTTTTGTCGACAGATCTCGACCGTCGCTGAAGAAGCGCAAAAGCCCATTGTAGGCAGGAAAGAAAAGTGACGGGACAGAAAGAGGAAATGGACCCGTTTTGATCGATATGTGAACACTTCGAATTTACTTACACAGGTTGTGCAAGAAGATTAATCTGATTCCTGAAGAACTCTGGAAGATTAACAGCTTCAGGTTAAAAACCGACCACTGTTCGTAAAAAATCGAAACACTAGTGACTCATTCTTTCTTCTGAAGTGCAACATCGGCTTTTACTGGGTCACGAACTACCTATTCTGCAAATACATTGACTGGAAGAAAATCGCAGCACCACGAACGAGTTGTACGACAAACGAAAGTTGGTAGGCGTGTTTCTATACCTTGGAAATAATGTCTATTCAAATTGCACACCAGTCACGTAAGAGTGGCGCTAGTAGCGCCACTAAGAGAATGCAATCAGGTTTGCTTCAAATACGTGATGTAAAGGTCCTGGGCGTTAAGTAACTTTGAGACTGGACATGGTGAGTTGATGTTAGTCAAGCATACATGTAAGGCGACAAAGACGCCTTTATAAACACTTCAGCCAGTTTGAACCATGTTGTGTAACAGGGGTACGAGAGTCTGGCCGTTCCTTACGCGATATTGAAGAATGAAGTGGCAGGATGTAACCATTGTAAATGACATCTGGCAGTGGTGATCATGAGATGTACGGTCAGAAGAAGTTCGGGCTCCAGAAAGCCACCTAGCACTAACGGGATGGTAGACAATCGTGTTCGGCTTGTGGCTCTGGTATATCCTGGTGCATCTAAAGCAGCAATTTGAGCAGCACTTACACCACAGTCACACAAAGAACTGTAACAAATTAGTTACTTCATGGAGAGCCCCGAGCGAGACGCTCTGTAGCGCGCATTCCAGTGACCCTCAAGTCAGCGCCATTCGCCACTTAGGCGAGACGTCATTGGAGGGTAGAGTGAAGATATGTTGTTTTTTCTGATGAAAGCTGGTTCTGCCTCGGTGCCAGATGGCCGTGTTTTCGTTTGGTCATTTGGTGGCCTGCAACCAGTTTTAGACTTACTGGACCTGCACCTGGAACTATGGTCTTGAGTGAAATTTTGTATGATAACAGGACCACTCTCGTGGTGATCGTACGCACCGTGACCAAAAATTTCTTCGATGGCTCGACATTATATTTGCTGAAGTTCAGGAACAGCATTCCGGGGAGTGTCTTCCGACAGGATAACGGTCGCCCACATGTCACTGTTGTAATCCAACATGCTCTACACAGTGTCGACATGTTGTTGCCTTGGCCTGCTCGGTCACCAGATCTGAGTTCAGTCGAGCACATATGGGACTTTGGATAACAACTCCAGCGTCATCCACAAACAGCACTAACCGTCCATGTACTGACTACGTGCAGCAGACATGAAACGCCATGCCACTGATATTCGGCATCTGCGCAACACTATGCAAGTGCGTTTGTATGCCTGCATCCAACATTCTGGTAGTTACAGCGGTTATTAATGCATCAGTATTTCACACTGACAATGGCGTATCTCGCGCATTCATTAACCTGTGATCTTGCCATGTTGATCAGTTATGAATGTTACGTAGACGAAAGTATTCCATAAATTGCTTACGTTACATTAATTTTTTTTGTTGTTAACATTTTTTCGTCATTGTATGAGCTTATCATTTTCTAATTTCCCCTGAATATCATGTCTTCTGAAGTAACATAAAAATTAATTGAATTTAGCTCTATATTCTGCCATGGAAATCTAACACGCAACGACCGACCAAGGATTGAACTTTATTAAATGTTTCCTGATACCTTTCACTTAAAGCAGGCGTGATGTTAATGGCCACAGAAGGTGCGACGATGTGGTCAGTTGATTCCAAACATGCGTTTGTTCACAAATTAATTATTAATCAGGCATCTGTTCACAAATTAATTATTAATTATCATTATCAAGCGATTATCAGGTTGGCAAAAAATGGTTCAAATGGCTCTGAGCACTATGGGACTTAACATCTGAGGTCACCAGTCCCCTAGAACTTAGAACTACTAAGGACATCACACACATCCATGCCCGAGGCAGGATGCAAACCTGCGACCGTAGCGGTCACGCGGTTCCACACTGAAGCGCCTAGAACCGCACGGCCACACCGGCCGGCTCAGGTTGGCAAAGGAACGTATCATGGCCACACAAGGATGCAAACATTCACAGAATAACCGAAGGCAAAATTCATTATTTTTTTAGCAAAGCCTTAATCGACAGAGTTGGCTTGTGACTTAGAGTGAAAAGAAGCATAAAATTTAATGAGCATCACGATAAATGAGGTGAATCCTTACCGGATAAAGTACAAGGTCGGTATCATTCGCATCTAGTTAAACAATAACAAAATTAGCATTCGCAAGAGCTCCATAAGGCTTCTGACAGATGACTTTGATAGCTGTAGAAAGCTCGTAGCGCGAGAACTTAGACTAAGTCCCACCCAGAATCACCTTGCAACTGCCCACGGAGACAGCAGCGGAAAAAGTACACTCACCAGACAGCAGCATGCGATTACTCACCGACTGTCCAACTTCGTACCAAATCCAACCAGCCTCATCTCCGTCCAAAGAGGCCGAAAATCTTGAATGGCGTGAAATGACCAATAAGACGAAATCTACAGTGGTACCAGGCGTCCACTCCAATCTGAAGAACCCACGCATTATTCCTTTGCTCAAAATTTTCCATCGGTTCGGCGTCTGAGATTTGAAGCAGTACGTGTCTTTCGAGTGGGTTTGTGAGCGTAGATCGAATGCCAACATGTTACGCGATCAGGCGGAGATAAATTCCGCGCCGGAACGGCGTCTCAAGCCAACTTCGAAATACAAATTCAACGGCTGTTCCCAGGCCCTGCTACTAGGCAGAACGGGGAAAGTCCACCAGAATTCATCAACGTGCGTGCGTTCATAATTACAGTCCGATACATACGATATAGCAATCATCTACTTTTAGGAAAAGTGATTAAAGGTACATACATGGAATGCTAAATCTCAAACATAATGAAAATGAAACTCATTTCTGTTCCCCATATCATCTTTTTCCCTGACACTGTAAAAACATTAGATAACTCAGAGGAAACACACTTCGTATGACTACAATAACTTACGAAAGGTGGATTGACTGCCGCCTTCCTTAGTGACTTTTAACTTTCACACAGGAAAACGGATCGACTTCCATGCCTCGTTTAGTAAAATCCGCTTTGTTCATATTTGTCTATAGGAGACAACCTGTACCAAAGATGTGAATCTCTGTGTCTGGCGTCAGTCATTTCTCTCTCTGGCAGTATGTAGTTTCTGGGGATATACTGTGAAGGGACGCATAAACTGTGTGGCCAGAGTCAATCTTTTCACCGTTCGCTGGAACGCGGAGGGAGGGATTAGCTTGGGAATCGCGGTCGCAGTTTACAATGATGAGATTACAATATTCATTGTATGTAAGGCGGGCAATGTATTTACTAGGCACGGCCTCTTGCTTCTGATAGTTTCGCTTCTCTTCTTTTCCGGCGCCTCCCCACATAGGTTAGCCATTTTCGATTTTCAGAGATCACCTTCGTTCCGATCTCAGATTTGTTCTTCTGCCTTCGCCTTTTTCTTCCGTGCGATTGTTAATTTAAAATCTTCCTTTGTCATCTATGGCTAGGCACACTCTGTACGTGCCCGTACCACTCAAGCGCTCTATTCTTCAGAGTTTGTGTCACGGAGCACCTTGTCTCGATTTGTCCCCGTAACTCCTCAGTTCGTGACCAGTCCTGCTTCGTTAACTGGAGAGATCATGTCACATAGTCCATTCACACAGTTCTAATTTTCTCCTTAGCTCTCTTTTTTTGGGACTATGTCTACCTCTCCAAATATATGTTCTCCACCACACTGCTAAATATTCTTTTCTTAAGTGTCCTACTGAGTATCATTACTTCGTGTACACAAAGGTTTAGCAGCTCTCCTCCCCATTATAATCTGGAGCTAACATCCTTGTTACGTGTACCGGAGTTATAGGAATTTATTCCTGCGTTCCAATTTTCACTAAATCCTGTCCCACAGATATATATTCCGGTTTATTCCCAAACCCCATTTGCTATACTCCTCTTTAATCTTTCTCAGCACATATTCCATATTCTCTTTACCTTTACATTATATTACATGGTTATTAAAAAATAAAAGAGGTGGGAAAGGAACGTAGGGGAAACAGTAAAAAGAAGAAGGGGCAGGGTGAAAGAACATCTACTTATCAACATATAGTCTGCATGGTACTAGCGGGTGCTGAAGAGGAGAAAAACTGTAGAGGAAGGCAGAGATTGGAATACCGAATTGAGGATGTAAGGTGCACATGCAACTATGAGATGAAGAGGGTAGTGCAGCAGATGAATTCGTAGCTGGCCGCTTCAAACCTGGCTAAAGACTGATGACAGTGAAGAGTACCGTCACCAACCCTTATTCCCATGCCTAAGCATTTCCTGTGCCGACCACTGAGCTCTTGTTCCAAGTGTATGTTTGCTTTAGACTCTTGTCAAGGAAAATATATCGCTCAACATTGTTTATCATTTTAACCATTACCTTTGTGTTATGTGTGACTTTTTGCTCTAGTCAATCAATTTTTTCCCACACTAACCCTTCTCATTGCCTCCCATAATTTTAGTTTAGGGACATTGTCATACACTTTCAGCACGTCCATAATGGTCATGTATATGGTTTTATTTTTATTTCCTCATTTTTCCAATAAACCGAGACATTAAGTTTCATCAAGACATGATCCTCGTTGCCCACAACCACTCAGCTCTTCACTTAAAGCCGACTCTTCTTTTTAGTTTCTTACTCAAAATACTGTAGGAATGCCTACTGGTGCTGAAATAACACTTACTGCTCTATAATTTCACCAAGACTTGGTTTTTGCTTCTGCATTTTTTCTCGCAGATCCTCTTTCACGTATTTTTAGTGATTAATACAGTAGTTTTTTTGCGAGCTTTCTTATTGCATACTGCTTACTGCATACTGATACACCTCTACTGATATCCCTGGAGGATGAAGACACGTGTGTCATGATACCCACGTGATCCTTAAAAATCCTCATTAGTATCACTCTCGTACGAACTCCGTCAAAGTAGAAATCTTCCTGCGACGGAAATGCAAGCTGTATTTTTAAGGAGACTTATGTAATTTCTGTGTTTTCCGCAGACTCATTTGCAGACACTAGTAAGTATTTCATGTGGTGTGGTCGCTCTTTTGTGAGCCATGTGTTCATTGTACTACAACGGGAAAAACTTGAATGTGCAAAAAGTCTTAGCTTTTTCTTAGAAATATTAAGCAGTTGCCGAGCAGCCTAGTTTTTCCAACAACTTCTGTTACAAATCATAACTCTATTCATCATTATCCGCTACAACTAAAACTAACGTGAGACTACTGCAAGTTAGCTTACGTAGACACTCTGCAAAATTTGAAGTGCGCCGTCAAGTCCAAACGACCCGGAAAGCTTTCGGCCAGCGTTATTCTGTTGTAGGATAATGCCCGCCGACATGTTGACGAAATTTTTTCGACAATGCTGAAGAAGTTTCGCCGGAAAGCTGTTACACATCCACCATAGAGTCCAGATTTCCCTCGACGCAATTTCAGTATTTTTGACGCCGTGAAGAGAGACTGTCGTGGTGTCGATTTGCTTCGGAAAAAGAGCTGCACGCCTGGGTACAACCATGGTTACGTAGGTAATCGTATTCTGGACTTGGAATACTTCCGAAAGAAATAGTCGTGCACGTAATTCGTCCTCTATATTTAAGAATACAATGAGTTCAACACAAATAGTCTTCGTTGATCGTCACAAACAAGTAACAAACTTTGTAACTAGTTCCTAGCAGGAAAATAAGTTCACAACGAAACGCAAGTAATTGGAATGCAAGTCATGGCTGAGGAAACAGCACATTGAAAGCTTCTACAGTCAGAGTTCGTTCTCCACTACTTTGACTACCAAATGTTAAGTCCTCGCTCCCCTCGAGCGGATCACATTGTAACAGACCAACTCCTAAGTTCCTATCCGTACGAGTTCACAGTTTCTACAGACTTGCCAAATGAATCTGACGAGAAAACCAATAAGCCCACGATCACGTTGTCGAGGTTCCTCGGCCGCGAAGACGGCGTGGGATGGAGGCGGCTCTGAATCCGGAGCACACTTCTTCTCACACTTCTTCTCATGGCTGGTTGCGTGGTAACTACATTGAACGGCGCGCGCGCAGTCCTAAATACCAGCACGACGGAGGTACACGTCCCCCTGACTGGCTGCACGTGACATTGGCTAGTGCAGCGAAAGGGGTGTGGCAGGAGCGACCTTTCTTGCCGTTATTACAGCCCTCTGTTCTTTGGTCCGGTGTACGCGAAGACTCTCTGTAGCTTGCGTTGCAATGGCGGAGCCGAAACGTCGTGTAGTCGAAGGGGCTGAGCTGACAATCAACCCGACAGCAGTGTGTTGCAGTGTGGCGTGTGCGCCTGACTGCTTTTACGACCTCCAACCCCCTTGTCTCAAAGTGGTATTCATGTGTTAAAAGTTAGGGCGATTACTTTTGAAATAATAAACATTTCACATACTTACTTCAGCCCGGCTCTTTTCCATTTCACTGTCCCTTATATTTGGGCTACATTTCAAGTGTGTATCAAATGTCACAACAGGACACCGTTGTGTCTGACTTGTGATGCTTACTTAAAACAACGATTACAGAATGTCTATGCAGTGGGGCAGTTCTGCATGCTAACATTTTATTTTCCTTTTCGCTAGAGAACGGAAATAAGTATAGCAAATTTCAGTTTCTGTTTCTAGACAGTTTTGTTTACAGCAGGATATTCCACGAGCAAACGTGTGAAGCCAATTACAGAAATAGCTAACATGTGGATGTGATTCAATATAATGACACTTGATGGTGAAAGCGAGTACCGAAATAATGTAACAATGGCTGACATAGCAAAATATATTTATTAATTTTAATTTACAGTGACGGAATGCACAGGCTCCGTAAAGACGAACGAGAATGTCTAAATGCCTTGCAGCTAGCCTTTGCTGTCACAAAAGGGAAAAGCTTTGCCTGTAGCATTCAATAGGAACTGGAGACAGAATAATTTGACCACGAATTCGTGCAGCTATCAGGTCACATTCAGCACGAGATATTTGGATTAATAAATGCTGTCTGATACGATGCTCTTTAGAAAAGGGATCGAGGCCAAAAAATTTAAGATCCTGCTGAATACCGTACGAGACCGCTGCGTTAGCGCAACCGCATACGACTGCAGATTGTAAGTCGGTCCGTAGCGGTTTAGAGAGTCACCATTTTTCCCATCTACCACCAAACACTTGTACCGCTGCAGCGAATCATGTTTCTTCGTAAAGGAGTAATATTATAGTGATAACCACAATAGTATAATCAACATATAGTAAGGAATCGTTATGAAATGAACATTTCCTTACGCTCTTGTGCAAATTAAAGTTATGGCAGTGAAGTCTGTACATCCACCATTCTTCGACGTCACCGGTTGGCCGGAACAACTTGGGGTGGTATTTATCATGGATGCATGAAAACCATAGTACACAAGCTCGTTTCATGAATACCAATTTCTGACAGGCACATATGCAGTTTTCAATAATGATAGTGTAAAACGCAACTTATTAAAATTAGAAATAATGCACGTTCGTTTAGATATAATTTGTGTCGCAAACCTTGCGTATTTCAACATAAGTACGAATGCCAGAGCTTTCAAATGAGCTGTACAAGAGATCGTTTTTCTCTCTGGCTGTCATGCAACACTATAAAAGTATTCTGCAGCCACTTCAGGAAATTTCTGACTTGGCTGTTTAAATGATGATGATGATGATGATATTTGGTTTTGTGATCTACGCGGTTATCAGCCTCTGTACAAATTCCCAGTCCTTACACAGTCCAGACTCACCACTTTCACAAACGATGATGAACTGATGCGGATAATACACACACCCAGTACCCGAAGTCCCCGACCTGGCCAGAAATCGTACCTGAGACCCCGTGCCCCAGAGGCAGCAACGCTAGCCACTAGACCACGAGTTGCGGACTTGGCTGTTAAAGTGAACGTCGCAAGTCAGACGCCATTCTGTGCTCTACTTTACATCGCCGCCAATGTATCACTATGATTATTATTAGGTTGGTGCATAAGTTCGCAGCGTTTTTCCACAATTTTAATAAACACAACAGTTACACATAACAGAGGCTTTTGTCATAAATAATGAATTCTCTTTCACTGTTTACAACACTCTGCCAACGCTGAGGTAACTTTTAGATTCTGAGACTGTATAAATCACGTGGTCTTAAGGGGAAGAACTTGTCTAGGTATGTTCGGAGCGCATTTTCATCCGGAAAGGAAGTTCTCTGTTGGTAGTCCAACGAAGGCCGGAAAGATGGCCAACATACGACGAGCAAGCAGAGATGCACATATAGCTTCTAGCTGATTTTTGTGATTTTAGCTTCGAGCATGCGGTACCCATGAACCTGATTGATTAACCTTCCTTATTGCATGCAAATGTCGCACGATCGCGAAATGATCACACTTCATCATATTTTCCATTTCTTGAGCAGAGTAACATGGATGATTTTGGATTAATGCGTTTAAACGATCTTCATCAAACCTCGAGGGTTCCTGAACTTGGAGAGCAACTACTGTCAAAATGATCTTCCTTAAAACGAGAAAACCATTTTCTTGCCTTGCTCTGCCCAGTGACATAATCTCCATACAAGGCGCAAATATTTGTATCTGTCTCCTCTGCTGGCACCCCTCTACTGAAATCAAACAGAAGAATGTGTCGGAAAGTTCCGATTTCTCCACTTAGCACTCCACTTTCTAGCGTCTACACCTGCAACCTCTCCAAATGACCAAATGACAATATGTAAACTAAACTGACAGCAGTGAATTACGAATAAAAAATGAAAATCGATAAATAATCGCGTAGCATCCGGAATACCAACATAAACGGCTACCAACTTTAGCACCAATCTAATATTAGCAGTTACCTGCTGTTTTCCATCCGTCTCGTTTTCAGTGGACTGCTTTTATAAGTTCAAATGAAGATTTTCTTTTACCTTTCATAAAAAATACAGTGTGCCTGGAGCTATTGTTTCACTGTTCTTGCTATGCCACGTTGTACCTCACCCCAAGGTGACATAAGTTTGGGCAAATCGAGATCTCCAACAAACCTCCAACCAAATATGAAAAAAATGCTCCAAACGTGATAGCTGGCGACGGAAAAGGCGGAGGGTTCAATGCACGCTCCTCTCGGCCGATCCATCATCGAGGCAGATCACTGGGAAAAAGTACGCCTACATCAAAGCGCTATTGCGGTGGTACATCTCCTACGTACCCAAGTACGTGATGTCTTTAACCGTGCTTTCATCTAAAAGAAGGATGCGCGAAGCTTTTCTCATTAAACCGCGAAACACTTGCAATATTTTGGAGAGTCCCACCCGCACTCGACGATGTGTATCCATTTTCTTTTACCGTTCCACCTAGTGTGATTACTGAAACCTAAACGTGAGAGAAAATTGTCTTCCATCTCCAAGTGCCTCAGGAATTCGCAAATTTCTAGACATTAATTTTACCACGAATGGCTTGCAGCAACTGAACCATCCCCTATGCTTCGAAACACAAAAGTAGCCGCGAAACATACCAGAAACACACGTTGAATGGCTCAAAAAAATCAAATGTTCAAATGTGTGCGAAATCCTGTAGGACTTAACTGCTAAGGTCATCAGTCCCTAAGCTTACACACTACTTAACCTAAATTATTCTAAGGACAAACACACACACACATGGCCGAGGGAGAACTCGAACCTTCGCCGGGATGAGCCACACAGTCCATGACTGCAGCGCCTCAGACCGCTCGGCTAAACCCGCGCGGCTGAATGGCTCAATTCTTGGCTAGCATGACGAGTGGACTTCTGTGGACTAAACGTAAAATTCTGCCGAAAGTGGTCTATGTCTTAAAAGAGCACATGAGTGCGGCCCGTGGGCTCCCCAGGAAGAGTCTTCAGAGTGTTGGCGCCTTCTTCAAAAGCTTTGAGCTGTAGGAAGTGTTGTGCCGAACTCTCCACATGACTCACGCTACACAGCTGTCACTGAAAAGCACAAGTTGAAGCGCAGAAGGCAAAGACACACCTTCTGAGGTCATCAGTCTCCTAGAACTTAGAACTACTTAAACCTAACTAACCTAAGGACATCACACACATCCATGCCCGAGGCAGGATTCGAACCTGCGACCGTAGCGGTCGCGCGCTTCCAGACTGTAGCGCTTAGAGCCGCTCGCCCATCGACATGTAGAGTAAACGCGCTACGCTGGAGGAAAGGACGAGCGAGAGAGCGAAGGGCACCAGAAAAATCGCATAAACTGGCTGCTAACATCTGACACCAAGTTATACTAGGACTTTCGATTCGTCTGTTAATATCCACCCACAAATTCTACATTATCTAATTCTGCAGGCTTTCGCGGCGATTGTCACTGAAGTTAAAATCTTTATGGTTATTACGCAGCGTCATATTTCCATTAAAATGATCGACGTTTAGACCCCTCTTCTGGCATCTTCCTCAGGATCTTCTGGTGTCCTCTACTGCTACAACACTAGAACAAGTGTCCCGTGCCCTTATAAGGGGGAGTTTTCTCGCGTTCATGCTGGAGAAGTGATAGTACTGGTTAAAATTCATATGGCTACGACTGGTGGGCCATAGTCATAGGCTAATATTCCCGCTCTGATGCAGAATAAGGGGCGTTGTTGGCTAATCTCCTGTAGATACCATTGGCGCCCCATCGTCATGGGATAGAAAGGCACTATTCCACACATACACTAGAGAAGGGTTATTGGTTTAAATTCATGATAATGCTGTTGGTTGGTCTTCATCATTGGCTAGATTCTAAACGGACAGAGCAAGAGATGGGGAAAACCACAGTCCGCCATGGTGACTTGCAGCGCGTTGTTTATGTTTCTCGCACCGCGGCCGCGTATTCACTTCCTTGATGCCGGAAGCCTATAGCCGTCCTCTCTATTGAAATTAAATGCATTATTGGAAATTTCAACCGCTTCTCCGACCTTCATTCTATAAATGTTTGTTTCCTTAGCCAGTACACGTACGTTATTAAAATCGATGTCAGAGCCACAGTTCTCACGATGTTCCGCTACTGCCGATTAAGGAACACACATTAAGGAGCACGAAAGGCACTTGCGGGTAAAACAAAGTGCAAATCAAATTCTACATTCCACGCACCACTAAGGAATTACCGAAATGGGACGGAAATTGGTAGGGATGACTTAAATTTTCAAAAAGATGACGAAAGTTTCAGAAAAGTAGGAACTGATACAAAAGAAACAGCTTCACAGACTGAATAAGTAAATAACAAGGTGGCCCTCCTCTGATCCTTATGGAAGCAGTTACTGGACTTGTCACTGATTAATAAAGTTGATCGATGGTCTTCTGAGAGACATCGTGACAAGTTAACTGGCGCGTTAGATGGTCCAAATCCCGAGCTGGCTGGAGGCCCTGAGCATAATGCACTAAAGTTGTGAACAGGTGAGACATCCAGCGACGTTGCGAGTCAAGGCAGGGTCCGGCTAACACGAAGACAAGCCGTATAAACTCATGCCGCGTATGGCCGGGTTCCATCTTGCTGAAACGTGAGCCTATGACTGCTTGCTACGAAGGGCATCTAAAAGGGGCCTAGAAATCGTGCACAGAAACTTTGCTGTAATCGTACCACGGAAGATTATATAAAGTTGATCGTCGGTAAAGCAGATGCCAGACTGAGATTCATTGGAAGAATCTTAAGGAAAAGCAATCCGAAAAGAAAGGAAGTAGGTTACAGTACAATTCTTCGCCCACTGCTTGAATGTTGCTCAGTAGTGTGGGGTCCGTACCAGATAGGGTTGATAGAAGAGATAGAGAAGATCCAACGGAGAGCAACGCGCTTCGTTACAGCATCATTTAGTAATCGCGAAAGCGTTACGGAGATGATAGATAAACTCCAGTGGAAGACTTTGCAGGAGAGACGCTCAGTAGCTCAGTACGGGCTTTTGTTAAAGTTTCGAGAACATACCTTCACCGAGGAGTCAAGCAGTATATTGATACCTTCACCGAGGAGTCAAGCAGTATATTGCTCCCTCCTACGTATATCTCGCGAAGAGACCATGAGGATCAAATCAGAGAGATTAGAGCCCACACAGAGGCATGCCGACAATCTTTCTTTCCACGAACAGTATGAGACTGGAATAGAATGGAGAACCGATAGAGGTACTCAAAGTACCCTTTGCCACACACCGACAGGTGGATTGCGTAGTATGGATGTAGACGTAGATGTAGAAGACAAAACAAGGAGTCCTGCACAGAAATGGCAGCGTAGACCACTACTAATGTTTGTCGGATCGTACGTGGGCAATAGTTTTCTTGGTAACCCCACCGATGTCCGGGGCCTCTCCAGATACGTCTTCTCTGGCCATAGGGACTCGGTTCGAAGCGGGACCCATCACTAAAGAAAAATGTATTCAATAAGATTATAAGCCGGAGACTTGTCTGGAGAGGCCCTGGACAGGAGTGGAATACCGCCTTCTCTGTCACCAGCCATTCGGCCCGACAGTCAAGAGTGACTGTCTGGTGTGGCATTTATTTTCATAGCAATAATCCTTTGGTTGTCACCCGAGGCACCTTCACAGTAGAGCAGCACGTCGACAATATTCTACGTCACTTTTTATTGCCTATCCTGACAGGCCAACCGGGACTTATATTTCAGAATGATAATGTCCACCGACATACTGCGAAAGTTTCTAGTGCTTGTGTTCCTGGTTGCGAAGCTATCTTGGCCAGCATGATCGTCGGATCTCTCTCCAATTTAGAACTTTTTGATCATTATGGGCATAGCCATCCAACCAGCTCAGGATTTTGACGATCTATATAGCACCAGTTAAACAGAATTTGAATCGATTTCCCTCGGAGCACATTCAACAACTCTATTAATCAGTGCCAGACGAATAACCGCTTGACGAGGGCCACGGGTGGCTAAAGTGCGTTATTGATTTTCTCACTTTGTGAGGCTCTTTCTCTTGAATAAATTACACAAATTTTCCGAAAGTTTTGTCATTTGTTGGTCTGTTTATATACGCCACATCTACCGATATCCGTCCCATTCTGGTAGTTCCTTCTTAGTGCCTCGTTATTTCTTTTTTTCCCTTTGTCTTCATGTTTATTCAACCATGTAGGAGATACGGTCTTCTGAATAGAACACCTTGTATTTTCGGGTATGCTCCATGTATTCTCGTTAATCGACAACTTTAATGGTACATCGGTTGTAAAGTAACCACTTCGTCGCGTTTCAGTACATGAAATTTGATTATCATTTGAAGTATGCCTAGCATGACGCCGTTTTCACGTACTCTGCCAATGAAATTACAGCACTGTTCTCTTCTTCTAAGAACCCATGGGGCTGAGCCTTGGATCACTACAACATAGCCTGAGAACCTGCTGGGTTGTAACATGAAATTGAAGGTGCTAACAGCTGGAGCCACCAAGACTGTGGTATGAAGCACGGCCTAGACCAGAAGTACTCGTCTGCGAACGGTGGACCGCAATACATCGAGGCGACTACCAGCGAATCTCTGATGTTGGCGTGGTTGTGGGCATCAGGAGTTCAGTGACAACACGATAGCCCGGTATGTCTGTTAGGTTGAATCCACAATCTAGCCTGCGATTGCTTGCTGTAGGAATTCACAAATGTGTTTCATCGAGGGAAGGGCACGCGTAAGCTTGCTATATGTCAAGCCGTACACATGTTGCCGCTTGTTATGGGCATCTTGCTATTGACATTTTACAAATCCACCTCTGTTTGGACTGTTGACAAGTGTCGCCACCAACGGAAATCACTTTTATTACATTACTGGTATTGTTTCGAAACGAGAGGGATTTGCAAAATAGCTTTGTATTGAGTATTATTTAATTTAGCAGATTTTTTGTGAAATACTAATTATGGCCCAGGTATATGTGTCGACGTTTATTTTTGTTAAAATTACAACCATAAAGCACAAAAACATTTCGTTTTAACGAATACTTTCGCCTCAGAAGCGTATTGGCTTTTCTTAAATTGGAAAATTTTAACTCTTAAGAGTAATTTCTCATAATTTGTGCACATAATGGCAGTTTACCAGTGTAATAAGTGCACACTTTGACCTACCCTAGTCCTTCCACTTCACAGTGAGACTATTGGGCTACCATTACATTGGTAGCAGAGCGTCGTTGCTGGGACAGTGAGACGTGCAAAAGCCCATAATGTGTAGCAGAAGGTATCCCTTCATCCTTCTTGTTGCAGGCAAAACCATATTGGGTGCTCCAGGTATGAGCTTTCCGCAAATAGTAGAGCTGGGGTATGCGCTAAGTATACGCAGACAGACCTTCTTGCCCACAGTGTTAGAACAGACCTAGCATTTCTGATTGCATTTCAGTAGCATCGGTGACGGAATATGTGATTTCTATGCCTCTAACCACTCTCGATAATGCCACTTATTTCAAGTAAAGTTTTTTTTTAAAACATTGGTGTGGTGGAACGCTCAGTACATGTTAAGGAAATGGAAGCAGACGGGAGAATGATCAATTTGACCACTTTATTGAAATCATTCCAGGGGCAGGTGTTCAAATGTTCAAATGTGTGTGAAATCTTATGGGATTTAACTGCTAAGGTCATCAGTCCCTAAGCTTACACACTACTTAACCTAAATTATCCTAAGGACAAACACACACACCCATGCCCGAGGGAGGACTTGAACCTCCGCCGGGACCAGCCGCACAGTCCATGACTGCAGCCCCTTAGACCGCTCGGCTCAGGGGCAGGTGTATAGAGCACCGGTAAATGCTGACGAACATGGACAGTTTGAGGGGTGGGTGCCGCCAAGTGGCGGCATATGTCATAACCTGCTTGCTAAGTGATACGTATATTCCCACAGGGTCGTTCGAAAATACGGATCTGTATGAGCCCTGACCGTCCCCAAACAGTTGCGTTCTCTCACATTACTCATACATTTTGCCAAATGGAAATCATTGGGTTACAAGCTAAACGACTAGTCTCTGTACCTGCATCTTTTGGGCAGCTTAGATTCCCTGGTTGCTAAGACATGACAGAAATAACTCAGGATGATTTCGAGCATAGATTCGTTTTGAAACCGTCATTGGTTAGAGAATGTTAATGGCATGAACAAGGACAGAGTGAGCCTATTGGTGTTTATATGACTTTGATGAAAACTGCACCTCGGGTCTTATGCCTAATAACTCAAAAAAACCATCGTAAATACAAACCAAATATATAGAAAATGGATATTCTTTCTGCAGGCACCTGTGACCGCTTATGGCGTCGAAGGTTTGCCTCATCATTTCCAAGATTTAAAGCACAGGATGATCAATCCTCAACGCAACCGCCTGGCGGGGATTTTGTTGCTTGGCCCGCAGCCAAGCGGTGGTGACGCTGACGGGGAGTGTATTTCCCCATTGCAGTGTAGTGTATTGAGTAAAAGTGTTTCAATTTAAATGGCAAAATGAAAGTATACTATTCGCCAAAGAGTATTCATGTATCATTCATACATGTGTGCGGAATCAACACGTGCAGTAATGAGATTATTTCAAGAGAAATTTTCATGATGTTCAGGTTCGTAATCAGAGTACAATTAATTGATTGATATATAAATGTCGCTAAACGGGAAGGGTTCTTGACTGGAAAAATAGACAGTTACGTAAAGTACTCACAGAAGAAACTGTAGATAAGGTTGGACATGTTCTGGAAAAGTCTCTTAAAAGTCAGTTCAACGTCTTTCTTAGCAAATGGTAATTTCCAATGCCTCTGTTCAAAGGGCTACAAAATTGCTGAAGTTGTAGGACTTTAAGTCAAATGCCGTGCAAGACTGAACCCTTATGCCACTGCAAAAACACTGCAGTTTAGTAAATGGAATCTAGGGTGCATAAAGAAGAAATTGACCTTCATCTTTCTTCTGGGATGAATCATTTTTCCATCCTTATCGGATACGGTAATTCATAAAATAGCCGATATTGCTGTTCTGGAAAGCATAACGTAACATACGAGGAATGTCTGCGCGATCAAAAAAGAGGAGCGTGGTGCGCTATTAGCGGTGAAAGAATTATAGGCCGTATCTTTTTCCAGGAAGCAATTAACAGTGAGAGATATGTGGAAAATATTTAGCTGCTTTTTTTATTTCATCTTTGTTACTTTATTCAATTTTTTGACAATTAACAGAGAGAGAACGTGTTTTCAGCAGGACTCCCCGTCAGCACATTCAACCAACTTTCTGTTACGTTAAATTCATGAGGTGTTCTAAGATACAGTTATCACTAACAATATATGGACTCCTTGTTCCCCCAGTTTGAACCTGTGCGATTTTTATTTCTGGGGAAATTAAAAGAAAAAGTGTAGAAGTCACATGCACAGACTTTAGATGAACTTAAAACTAATCTTAGTCAAGGAACTGCGGCCATTAATGTTTCTCAGAGGAAACTGCAGAGCGTAATAAGCAGTTTCCTAAGCAGGTGTAAGAAACGAATCAGGGCAGTTCGAACATATTGTTGCTTAATATACAAGTACGTAATTAATTTTTACGCTTTTCAGTTACGTATGTTACGTATACTGACACGAGTTCGCCTGTAGGCCGCTCGCAGTGAAAGCGGTTGCCTTAACGATTGATCACCTAGCATATACACTGAAGGGCCAAAGAAACTGGTCCACCTGCCTAATAATGTGTAAGGCACCCGCGAGCGCGCAGAAGTGTAGAAACAAGACGTGGCATGAACTGAAGTGGTGCTGGAGGTAACTGAGGTCATGAATCCTGCAGACGTGTCCATAAATCAATAACGGTACGATGGAGAGGAGATCTCTTCTGAACAGCATGTTGCAAGGCATCCCAGATACGCTCACTAATATTCATGTCAGGGGACTTTGGAGGCAGGCTCAACTGTTTAAACTCAGAAGCGTGACTCTGGAGCCACTCTGTAGCAATTGTGAACGTTTGGGGTGTCATATTGTCCTGCTGGAATTGCCCAGGTCCATGGAATGCACAATGGACACGAATGGATTCAGGTGATCAGAGAGGAAGCTTACGTACGTGTCACCTGTCAGGGTCGTATCTTGACGTATCAGGGGTCCCATATCACTCCAAGTACACGTGCCCCAAACCATTACAGAGCCTCCACCATCTTGAACAGTCCCCTACTGATATACAGGATCCATGGAATCATGAAGTTGTCTCCATACCCCTACACGTCGGTCCGCTCGATACAATTTGAACCGAGACTCGTCCTAGCAGTTTCCAGTCATTGACAGTCCAATGTCGGTGTTGATGGGCCGAGGCGAGGCGTAAAACTTTGTGTCGTGCAGTCATCAAGGCCACACGAGTGGACCTTCGGCTCTGAAAGCCTATATCGATTATGCTCCGTTGGATGGTTTGCACGCTGACCCTTGTTGATGGCCCAACATTGAAATCAGCAGCAATATGCCGGAGGGTTGCACTTCTTTCATTTTTAATGATTCTCTTCAGTCGTCGTTGGTCCCGTTATTGCTGAATCTTTTTCCGGCCGTACCAATGTCAAAGATGTGTAGTTTTACCGGATTCCTGATATTCACGGTACACTCGTGAAATATCCATACGCAGGCCGGTGTGGCCGTGCGGTTCTAGGTGCTTCAGTTTGGAACCGCGTGCCTGCTTCGGTCGCAGGTTCGAATCTTGTCTCGGGCATGGATGTGTGTGATGCCCTAAGGTTAGTTAGGTTTAATTAGTTCTAAGTTTTAGGGGACTGATGACCACAGATGTTAAGTCCCATAGTGCTCAGAGCCATTTCAGCCAAATATTCATACTGGAAAATCCCCAGTTCATCATACCTTGTAGGTGATACGTCCCATCGCTCGTGCAACGACTGTAACACCATGTTCAAACTCACTTAAGTCTTGATAACTTGCCATCGAAGCAGCAGTAACCGATCTAACAAATGGGCCAGACACTTATTGTCTTATGTAGGCGTAGCCGACCGCAGCGCCGTATTCTGCCTGTTTACATATCTCTGTATTTGAATACGCATGTCAATGCCAGTTTCTTTGGCACTGCAGTGTAGATCGGAGCAAGCTATCGGAAGGCATCTAACACGCGTTGTGTAACGAAGTACCAAGGCAACCCTGATGGTGGGAATGCGGTGAAATGGCCGCTTCCGTCTAGTGATCTTGAAGCAGGGATTGGTGCTGATCAGCTACATTAACGGTGGAGACAGGGTGCCGCTCGTACCTTCCGCACGGTGGGAGCGCTGAGCCTTGACAGCGTTGCGCCGAATCACACTGGGCTAGCGGGGGTGTGCCGCCATAATGTGCTTTCATATGATCCAGCAGACTAACGCACACTCTTTCACTGTGGCCGGAAAAGTCTGAACAGTGAAGAACCAGGAATTGCAAGGTTGGCCCCTGGTGCTATAGTCACAACAGATCGCTATCGTACCACAGCCGCCCCGCTGGTGCAAAGTCATCTATATCTTGAACATAACTTTGTGAACACAACAAAGATAGTCGCCGGCAGGATTCCACGTTTGCTCGCACCTACTCAGAAAGTTCGACGAACCGGGGAAACAGAGGAAATTTGTACCTGTGTCTGGTCAGTCAAGATTCCTGCGGCCGTCTAATCATCACGTACGAGTGCTGGGTGTATCACTGAGGCCTCGAGACAACGGGTCAAAAAAGGCACATGAAATACATGGGTTCACCAAGACAATAAGAAGTGAACACCAAACCGTAATTTAGCTAGGTGCAGCTGATTTTTGGGACTACTATACAAAGTCTGTTATGTGCAAGCCGTCACAGCAGTCTTTTGTTGACGTTACGTGAGGCTGACAAGACAATGCATCGTGAGAAGCGGCCCATGGGGGTATCACTGCTCCACGACAACACCACAATTTAATTTGCATAGAACTCTATCACACGTGTCACTTCTTTGGGCTATAAAATTTTGACTCAACCCCCACTCCCTCCTCCCATATTCTCCTGACAGGGAATCCATGCTCCGTTTTGAATAGGACGAAGAAACCATTCCGTGGCAGACAGTTGCAGAATTATGACGAGAGAGGTATCGAGTTGGAACGTTTCTTGAAGGTCCAAAATGGAGGGTTCTCCAAGTCATCAGACGTTATGGAAAGTGTTACATTGAAAGATGAATATATAGAGCAAGCGTAATACCATGTATCGCAATCACAGCTTGATTTTGTTCGAGGTGGTATTCAAAATTTTGCGATTGCGTCTCATATATTTTGGGATCTGACCACCTGATGACGACACTAGCATGAGGTATATAGCTGCATTCGAATGCTCTCAAGTTGCTCAACTTCCGTCACTCCTGAAGTAGTAGCCTCACACTGAAATATTTGTTTCATATAATGAATTTTGATTCACACAGCTCAACTATGTGTCGGACAGTGGTATAACTTTGCAGGTACCTTCAATGGTAGATGTGAATACTGTCTGCAAAATGTGTCGAGAATAGAGTGAGCAGTAAGATGTAATAAATTGAAACTTCTTGACTGGTTTTACTGCACGGACTGCAAAAAGGGAGTGAGCAGTAAACAATCCTCCTTTCGTCATGTTGTGGTGATTGTCAGCGATAAAAAGTTTTGTAAGAGTTGGAAATTATGTGTAAAATCTGTTGCAAGTCAGTAAGTGCTCTCATTCTTAAATACTGGATGAGTAAACTACGAGTATTCGCGTGTCGTCGGCTACACTTGTTTTCCATCCCCATCCCGACCCATTTCATAGGTATGTGATTCGTATCCAGACAGCATTTCTTTCCCGACAGTAAGTGATATGTTACCAAGTTTGGTTTAAATCGATCCAGTGTGTGAGGAGGAACTGTGAACATACATACATACATTCATACATTTTTATAATATGCATAGATTCAATACTGTATCATGTTTTGGCTCTCACAGACAGTTGCAGTTGAGTACTGCCCGGAAAATGACGCCTGCACTCTTTAAGAATAGAATCTGTATTGGATTCTGTTATTAGCAACGAACGGATTGGCGTTCTAAAATTAAAATAAATAAATGCAGCCAACACGCCATTCCTTAATCTACATCACAACTACAATTTAAATTCACGTGCCATTGTTGAGATCAGTGGTACGTCTACATAAAACACTGTTACTTTTAAGTGAGTAGTGTTATTCACAATGTCACAGATTAAAATCTAATCACAGTGTCATACTTTAAAATCTAGTTTTAAATTACGTTTTGTTCTATTAATACTGCTTTACAACTATTTTATCTCAATAAAATCATCGTACTTTCCTAAGTAGCTCAATGTTCTTGTAAAATTTCGATCAGGGGGTGTTATTCTCCATCACTAATAATTCCGTCATACGGCGGGACCTCAAACCATAAACTTCCTCTTCTAAAGAGTTTCCTTTACTTCAGGTCAGTGGTCACAAATTTTTTTGTCTTCCTCTTCTGATAATGTAATGTCTTACACAGAAGATCACTGTTCCTGATGCGAATGAGCTGCTACCTCACAACCAATTCAGACCAGTATCTGGAGGCAGGAGATTCTGTGCGGCGAAGCGATCGCGAAGTTCACGAAACTCGGGAATCACGCAAGAGCGAATTCATGGGATGAAGTCTACAGAGCGTGAAGTGTAGGAGCAGTTCAGTCGAAAGACGAAGTCGAGCAGCGCTTCGAGTTCTTAGTCGCGAACTGCAAGTCGGTGGAAGTGCGGCTTCAGTGTCTGCAAGCAAGTGAGATCGTCTGAAACTCTCTCAGACGGTGAACGTCGGCAGATCTTGCGGAGTAAAAGGGAGTTGTGTGCTCGATGCCTGTCGGATGAGACGGTTCCCTCAGCAGTGGATGTATACTAGGTCCAACGCGTAAAATCTGCAACGAGTGTAAAGCTTTTGTTCTCTTATTAGCGCTTCAGTACAACAGAACACTAAGGTATTTCGAATACGAACTTCGCGTAAGATGTGAATGGAGCAGAGCGTCGTCATCTTGACGATGGCAACGCATTTGTGTGATTCCACGAGCAGGCTAATCGAACGTGAACAGAATTGTCGTCTACAGAGTCCGGTACGCTAGCTGAGTACCAAGTCCCGGGGCCGTTATGCATTTAAATCTAGGAAACCACAGGAAGTGCGTAACCCAAAGTGAGGAATTCTCACACCCCTTATTTGAAATGCTCCTCGTATGGTTGTGTAATACTGAACAAGGGTTACAGTCTCGGCAGAAGGCAGTTTGCTGACGTTTGCTTGGCATCACCAATACGGGAACAACGTCCTCCGTAACTATTGGCTAAATGTAGCCGAAACATAAGACAAGTCCAGGGGCTGCTGACCTCACCGTTGAGCTCCCGTATATCCCAAAAACAAGAACTACAAGCAGTCCGCGCCACAAACTGGCTGAACAGTTTATGACCAGGAAGGCCTTTACCATCGCTTGGGGAGTATCGCTCAGACTTCTGCATAACGTCTTATTTATTGCCATTGAAAATGAAAATCATAATCAAAAGGCAAGAGAAACGGTCGCGAGAGTGTTGACAATCGTAATTATTAGACAAGACGTGATTGTAATGATCGAGAATCATAGCTTATTAGGCAGCATTCGATTAAGACGCAGTGTGAAATCAGTTATTCTAATGTTGTAGCGCGGAAGTATATGCAGAGTGTCATTGAAGCAAGCATCCCGAAAGTTAAGTTGTTCAATACTGAAGTCAAATTTCTCATTGTTCCTCAGTTTTCACTTAACAGTACTGCGACATCTCAACGAATCAACGAGTTCACCATCTTGTGAAGTTAGCTGCCGGGAAAGGGACAGCATCTGTAAAGAAACACCTGGTAGCAGACTTCTAAAGATACTCTTGGCGAGGTATGACTGATCTGCACCCCTGCGAACACAGCACTCAAGTGTACGGCCGGTTTAATACAAACAGAAGCCGCAGAATTTACTTGCTAACGTAAGGGAGGTATTGCAGTCTGTCAGAAGTTTCAGGGTGAACTGGACATAAGAATTCTGCAAATTGTCTAAGTTGCGCATTGAAATGAAGTATCCAGGGCTGTAGCAACAAACGGAAATATCAGAACACTCCACACGTCTATTAGTGATAGAAGTAAAGGGTAGAATATGAAGTTACTTCGTCGAACGTTTGAGTTTCCGGGAGTGTGGATATGGAGTTAATTTAACATTTGTAATTACACTATCTTGCGGACCAGAAGATGCAGTTTTTTCTTCGAAACATTGCTTCCAAAATTCAGGTACATCTTATATTGGGAATGAACATAATTTCCAGAGTTTGATTCAAAATTCCCGCCATTCTTAAAAATGGCCATATATTCGATGCCATGGAAAACCTATTTGTATCTGGGCTGACCGCTGTGCCCGAGCGGTTCTATGCGCTTCAATACGGAATCGAGGGACTGCTACGGTCGCAGGTTCGAATCCTGCCTCGGGCTTGGATATGTGTGATGTCAAATGGTTCAAATGTATCTGAGCACTATGGGACTTAACAGCTTAGGTCATTAGTCCCCTAGAACTTAGAACTACTTAAACCTAAATAACCCAAGGACAACACACACATCCATGCCCGAGGCAATATTCGAACCTGCGACCGTAGCAGTCCCGCGGCTCCGGACTGCAGCGCCTTGAACCGCACGGCCAGCGCGGCCGGCCTGTGTGATGTCCATGGGTTAGTTAAGTCTAAGTAGTTCTAAGTTCTAGGGCACTTTTGACCTCAGATGTTAAGTCCCATAGTGCTCAGAGCCATTTGCATCATTTTTATCTGGCAACATTGGATTCAACTAGCAGCAGCAGGGCATCAATGCGACGAACATGAGTTACGGGGATCTACAAGCTCGTTAAAGGGTTCTACAAGCTTGCTCCCTCCCGACCGGCATCACAAACCCAGAACACTGCCTCGCCTATGATGTGTCATTGCAGCCTATGTTGTCAGTGTATATGCCTGTGTATATGTGAGAATAAAGGAACAAAGAGATGATGGATGAAACACAACACGAATTCACACCAAAGGGAGCTTTAAAAAGACCTACAATCAAGCAAGAGGATAAAACAACCGTGTTCTAGAGTGAGAGAAGACATTTTTGGTAAATGTTACAAGAAGCGCGCCGTAAGTAACGCTCTCGATGTCAGTGAAGACCATCTCATCTACAAAGACAACAACGATGGCGACGAAGAGGAAGAACCAGCAGCAGAAGAAGAAGAAAATTGAGATGACGATTTTGAGAGATTTTAAAGGTTATTTCGGCTTTATAAACTAATACTTCTTTTACTCCTCATTTTCAATCTAATAATGAAAATGGTACAAATGTTATTTAAAAATTGGTTACAAATTAAGGTGTGTCTTGTAGTGCGAAATAAATGGTATGTGCTTTTGTTTAAGCTAGTAGTGCTATCGTTAACGCACTTTACAAACTAAGTAGCAAAACGTCATGGGAACCCTAATGCCAATGATGGTGTGCGATGAAGTTAGATGAGGCGAATGACGCGATATGTGAGTGGACACCATATCTGTCTGATACAAGCAGGTATCTGATTGCCAACGCAGCTCTTCGTGAGGTAGCAGGCTTCGGACGCAGGTAAATGCAAGACGCATGGGCCGCAGCGCATCTGAGATTATGCAATAATTTAGTTTGTGAGGCAGACAGTGTCCATAGTAGATCTTCAGAATCGCAGAGACTACAAACTGACGTTCAGGACGACCAAAAATGTTTGACGGATGGACATGACGTCTCCTCTGCTGAGCCATATGGGGCGATCAACCATGTGAGAGCTCGCAGGCTATTTTCACATGGGCAGATAGAAATCTAGTTCTAGCGTGACTGTAAGGAGATAGTGGCACACACTGTCTTCAACAGCTGACTCCTGTAGCGTTGCCTTCCAGGCACTATTGATCATTCAGTCTTTATCGCACCACCGCACAATGGGGTGGCACCACTCACTCGTCACAGATGAATCCCGGGTCTACGCACATCACGCTGAACGTATATGTGTTTAGAAACTTCGAGGAAAACTAACGTTGCCAGATTGTACATCCCACCAACATACCAACACATGGCGGCTTGGTATGAGATGAAACTGGGTACGCAACACGATCACCTCAAGTGCGTATGGTGGTAATGTGGAAAGCAGGCATTACCATTCATTTTACTTATTTATTTTTTTTTTTTTTTTGATAATCAGTCTTCTGACCTGGTCCAAGGCGGCCGCCACGAATTCCTCTCCTTCACCTTCGCCAACGTTTCATCTCAGAGTAGGGCGTGCAAGCTGCTTCCTCAATTACTCGCTGGATGTATTCCAGTCTCCCTCTTCCTCTGCAGTGTTTACTCTCTACGAGCTCTAGAACCAGAAATTTATTCTGTGATGTCTTAAAAGATGTCCTGTCATCCTGTCCGTTCTTTCTGTCAGGGTTTCCCGTACACTTTTTTCTTTGGCGATTCTGCGGAGAAGTCTCTTATTCCTTACCTAATCACTCCATCTAATTTTCAACATTGTTCTGCAACATTAAGTCGCCAACGTTTCAATTCTTTTCTACTCCGGTTTTCCCACAGCTCATGTTACACTGTGCCCCAAACATACATCCTCAGACATTTATTCCTCACATTAAGGAACATGTTTGGTACTAGTAGACTTCTCTTGGCCAGAAATATCCTTTTTCCCAGCACTATGTCCTCCTCGTTCAATCTGTGATTGGTTAGTATGCTACCTAGACGCAGAATTCCTTAATTTCATGTACTTCTTGATCACCTTCTATGATGTTAAGTTTCTCGCTGTTTTCATTTCTGCTGTTTCCCATTACAATCGTCTTTCTTCGACTTAGTATCAGTTCATATTCTGACTCACTGGACTGTTCATTCCATTCAGTGGATCATTTAATTCTTCTTCACTTTTACTGAAGACAGCAAAGTTATCAGTGAATCTTATCATGAATTTTAATTCCACTCTTTAACCTTTCTTTTATTTGCGTCATTGCTTCTTCGATGTATTGGTTGAACAGTACGAGTGAAGGACTACGTCCACGTCTTACGCCCTTTTCAACCCGAGCACTTTGTTTTTGGTCTGTCACTCTCACTGTTGCCGCTTTGCTCTCACACATTTTTTATATCACCAGTCTTTCCCCAAGACTTATCCCTATGTTTCTAACATTTTCAAACTTCTTGCACCATCTAACAATGTACTCATGCAACTGGACAATTTCTTATATGACTGTCAACCTGCCTGATTACTGGCTGAAGATGGTTGCAGATAGCTACCGAAACTAGATATCCAAATTTACTTCTGATAGGAAAATTGCAGTCTAGACTTTAAAAGTACAGGGTTGTTACAAATGATTGAAGCGATTTCACAGCTCTACAATAACTTTATTATTTGAGATATTTTCACAATGCTTTGCACACACATACAAAAACTCAAAAAGTTTTTTTAGGCATTCACAAATGTTCGATATGTGCCCCTTTAGTGATTCGGCAGACATCAAGCCGATTATCAAGTTCATCCCACACTCGGCGCAGCATGTCCCCATCAATGAGTTCGAAAGCATCGTTGATGCGAGCTCGCAGTCCTGGCACTTTTCTTGGTAGAGGAGGTTTAAACACTGAATCTTTCACATAACCCCACAGAAAGAAATCGCATGGGGTTAAGTCGGGAGAACGTGGAGGCCATGACATGAATTGCTGATCATGATCTCCACCACGACCGATCCATCGGTTTTCCAATCTCCTGTTTAATAAATGCCGAACATCATGATGGAAGTGCGGTGGAGTACCATCCTGTTGAAAGATGAAGTCGGCGCTGTCGGTCTCCAGTTGTGGCACGAGCCAATTTTCCAGCATGTCCAGATACACGTGTCCTGTAACGCGTGAAACTTGCCCGCACGCCTTCAACCGTTTCTTCGCTCACTGCAGGCCGACCCGTTGATTTCCCCTTACAGAGGCATCCAGAAGCTTTAAACTACGCATACCATCGCCGAATAGAGTTAGCAGTTGGTGGATCTTTGTTGAACTTCGTTCTGAAGTGTCGTTGCACTTTTATGACTGACTGATGTGAGTGCATTTCAAGCACGACATACGCTTTCTCGGCTCCTGTCGCCATTTTGTCTCACTGCGCTCTCGAGTGCTCTGGCGGCAGAAACCTTATGAGTTTTTCTACGTATCTGTAGTGTGTCGTGACCATATGTCAGTGAATGGAGCTACAGTGAATTTATGAAATCGCTTCAATCATTTGTAATAGCCCTGTATTTGCTTTAAAAAAAAAATTCATAAACCATATTAAGACCGTCACCTCCCCCCTGAACATGTCAGGCTACGCTAATTTTTGTATGTATTAATACCCATATTAATACTTTTGGGAGAGACATCTAAATACTGGGACAGCGCCGTTAGAGGGGCTATCGAAATTCGTACGCGGGACGGACTCATCAAGCGAGATTGCGGCTATAACCTCTGCAAGGCATGGGAACCAGCACTGAGTCTAATTAAAAAGACTCTCAGCAAAGAAAACGAACGGGCGACCAGCCCGGACGAGGCAGTTACACCGACGCCACCACAGACGCCGACGCCAGCCTCTCAGCGACAGCCGACGCGCGGCCGCCGGGGCGGACCGCGGAGAGAACGCCTTGCTGGGGGAGGGGAATGAAGACGGCCGCCCGCCCACAGGAGTTCAGTTTGTCAGCACACCTGACGATGGCGACATGTCTGATCACCGAAATATTGTGCTCGTTGGACACAATGGACCGCAGTACACCCGTGATCTGTTCGAGCAAGAAATACGCCGCGAGAAACTGAAGAATCGTATCTGGATATGTTAGTGTAACGCGAAACTTACCACGTCACGAGAGGCAGGACTCACGGATAAAAGGAGAGGATGACTATTCCCTGGATGTCACGTGAGTCCAAAATCTATCACTGACGTTCAGACACTTGTGAAGCCGCCCGAGTCGATCGGTGGTAATGCAATAGTCGATCACTTCCTGGTAAACCACAAATTTCCGTATTCAGCGCAAGTGATGGTTGACGTAACAATTTTGAAATACAAAAAGGTCTTAATACCGCATTTCATTATGATGCGTAACGCTCAAAATTTTGGCATCACACTGAGAAGTAATTTAAACTTTAGTAACGAGCGCATAGAAGTGCCTACAACTTTTGTAATGTAACACAACTGAGAGCTGTGGCTGTTTTCTTCGAATAGGTAACAGACAATCAAATATGGCAATATGAGAAGTGATGTGTATTTCATTCAGTCTACGTACTCACTTTCGTGTGCTCTTTACTAAAGTTTGATTTAAATCTTCAGTCTGGTGATGGAATTTTGAAACACGTAACGCTTTATAAAGAACTGTGCGATCAAGACTTTTCTGTATTTTAAAGTTGTGCCAGATTGAAAGGTCGCCTGCCTCTACCACGGACGTATTTCAACAGCAAGTAATGGCTTGAAGTGGTGTAAGAAGACAGGCCACAGGACAGTGGATAACTGGAAACAAGTGACATGGATTGCTGAATCAAACTGTATCCTGCGTCAACCCGATGGCGGGGTTTGAGTTTGACGAATGCCTAGAGAACATTACTTGCCATCGTATATAGCACCAAGTGCTGACGGTAAGGTACGATGCCGGTGGTGTTACGGTGTGCGGTGTTTTCCGGCATTAGTGTGTAGTCCCCATATTACAGTTAAGAAAACAGTAACTGCGGAAGGACACGAAAAATTTTACAGCATTTTTAACTGCGCACGGTAGAGGAACATTCTGGAGACAACGCAGTTTGCTTACATTGCCTGTTGTCATAAAGCAGCATCCGAGAGGCAATGATTTGTGGACAATAACATTTCTGATATCGGATGACCTGTCCTGTGTCCCGACCTCAACGGTACGTCTCTTGGATGAGACAGAACTTCTATCTAGACTTCAGCGTCCATCATCATTACATTCACGGGGAACGGTTCGGGTGGGGGGCTACCGTTCCTTGCACACGGGCAGACATGTCACTGAAGGCGTCCACAGCAAAGTCCAAGCCGTCGTAGAATGGTTTACAGACTCCATATTAATGTCTACCAAAAGGTGTCTGGGTTCTAATGTCCCTCCATTGGCCACTAGAAAAATTAAGTATTCCTGAAAAGAGCAAACAGAACATACAGACAGGCATCCTTGAAACTTTCAGCTGCAAAATTAATTATAGTTACTATTCCGTACTCTTACCAGGTCCTCTCTCCTTTCTAGTATTAAATGATTTAAATAAATCTGTCCTTTGGTGTTACTTTTGAATACGAAAATTAAAATTGACTTTTCCATAAAAAAATTACTGTCTTCTTAGCTGAAAAAGAGTAAATTATTAATTTTTCAGAAATGCGTGGCGTCTCCGGAGTGCAATGGAGTGCACCAAAGATTAAAGTTCTTCTTAACAGCCAGTGTAAGAAACAGCTTTTCAAGATAAGCGTCGTAATGTAGCTCTGAAAAATTCTTGACGCTGTTATTGAAGAGCAAGTCACACGGATACGATTCTGAACAACTATGATAGTCTGTGTCGGTAGGGCAAGGTCCACAAATTTTCGCTTTTCACAAAAGAGAATCTGTCCATTCCTATGGACCGTGTTATTAAACAAGGCTCGCACAGTACTACCTAGCATTCAAAATCCTAAGTCTTCTGCTTGCTTGCTCTTTGTACCGTAATTACTAGGAGAGGAAAGATGAGCATAATATTCACTTCAGAAATGAAAAAAAATGTACATTTTAAGATAACATTGTTATTTCATAAAAACGTTCTTCTCAGTGCTCAACTATCACAGTATATATTCAGCTTCTTACAAATGTGTATACTGACAAAAATTAATATTTTATGATATTTTGCAGCAATGGCGGCTGTTGTTTACATTTTTAACAATAAAAGTACACCTCCTTTAAAAATTCGTCCTTCCGTAATCAAGTCTACTATCAGAAAAAATCATTTATAAAGTCACGGAATACACAAGTTCGTTAAAATTCACGGAACGCTAACAAGCCAACGATGTTATTTACAATGCTAATATCCTGATATTGTGAACTATATAATGTTATGTAAAGCCCATAGTGTCATATACTCACAACATTATTTTCAATTTATGTATCATGCGGTGCCAATGAATTGATTTGCATAAGAAAACTTAGGGGACCGAAAAAGGAACCCAGTGCTACCCGACATTACAGCTCCTCAGATTCAGATACTGTTCAGTTCCTGTTACTGGTTGCAAAATTATTATTTCGTCACATTTACCGCTTATTCCATCACAACCCAACAAAAGTAAGATACTACGGACCAGAAAAGTGAGTGCTCTGGTGAAGAAAACGATTGTTCTGTAGTTTCCAGTTTAGGTGACAGCTATCTCTGGAAGAGAATACAGTAGAAAACCTGCTCGTGCTTGGTGACACAACTTAACCACCAGTGTTCTTTGTGGATTTACTATGATCGCAAGATTGAACGTAATCACATTTCACAGCATAAAGTGATATAATTACCGTAAAAGAATTGTGGCTTATACAGGGTGTTACAAAAGGAATGGCCAAACTTTCAGGAAACACTCCTCACACACAAATAAAGAAAAGATATTATTTGGGCACGTGTCCGGAAACGCTTAATTTGCATGTTACAGCTCATTTTAGTTTCGTCAGTATGTACTGTACTTCCTCGATTCACCGCCAGTTGGCCCAATTGAAGGAAGGTATTGCTGACTTCGGTGCTTGTGTTGACATGCGACTCATAGCTCTACAGTACTAGCATCAAGCACATCAGTACGTAGCATCAACAGGTTAGTGTTCATCACGAACGTGGTTTTGCAGTCAGTGCAATGTTTACAAATGCGGAGTTGGCAGATGCCCATTTGATGTATGGATTAGCACGGGCCAATAGACGTGGCGCGTTACGTTTGTATCGAAACAGATTTCCAGAACGAAGGTGTCCCGACAGGAAGACGTTCGAAGCAATTGAACGGCGTCTTAGGGAGCACGGAACATTCCAGCCTATGACTCACGACTGGGGAAGACCTAGAACGACGAGGACACCTGCAATGAACGAGGCAAATCTTCATGTAGTTGACGATAGCCCTAATGTCAGCGTCAGAGAAGTTGCTGCTGTACAAGTTAACGTTGACCACGTCACTGTATGGAGAGTGCTACGGGAGAACCAGTTGTTTTCGTACCATGTACAGCGTGTGCAGGTACTATCAGCAGCTGATTGGCCTCCACGGGTACACTTCTGTGAATGGTTCATCCAACAATGTGCCAATCCTCATTTCAGTGCAAATGTTCTCTTTACGGATGAGACTTCATTCCAACGTGATCAAATTGTAAATTTTCACAATCAACATGTGTGGACTGACGAGAATCCGCACACAATTGTGCTATCACTTTATCAACACAGATTTTCTGTGAACGTTTGCGCAGGCATTGTTGGTGATTGGGGCCTATGTTCTTCCACCTACGCTCAATGGAGCACGTTATCATTATTTCATACGGGATACTCTACCTGTGCTGCTAGAACATGTGCCTTTAAAAGTACGACACAACATGTGGTTCATGCACGATCGAGCTCCTGCACATTTCAGTCGAAGTGTTCGTACGCTTCTCAACAACAGATTCGGTGACCGATGGATTGGTAGAGGCGGACCAATTCCATGGCCTCCACGCTCTCCTGACCTCAACCCTCTTGACTTTCATTTATGGGGGCATTCGATAGCTCTTGTCTACGAAACCCCGGTACCAAATGTAGAGACTCTTCGTGCTCGTATTGTGGACGGCTGTGATACAATACGCCATTCTCCAGGGCTGCATCAGAGCATCAGGGATTCCATGCGACGGAGGGTGGATCCATGTATCCTCGATTACGGAGGACATTTTGAACACTTCTTGTAACAAAGTGTTTGAAGTCACGCTGGTACGTTCTGTTGCTGTGTGTTTCCATTCCATGATTAATGTGATTTGAAGAGAAGTAATAAAATGAGCTCTAACATGGAAAGTAAGCGTTTCCGGACATATGTCCACATAACATATTTTCTTTCATTGTGTGTGAGGAATGTTTCTAGTAAGTTTGGCCGAACCTTTTTGTAACACCCTGTATAAACGATGCACGGTGAGTCCAGCCGATAGGTATAGCACGTAAAATCCTGCAAATAGAAGGTTGCTCGTAATTTAGATTGGGTGGCACTGAAGCAATTAATTTTACTTTCGAAATTGAATGGTGTCAGCTTGACAGCTTTTGCAGACACAGAAATTAAATTTGAATCGAAGGTACATTCTCGATGTGGTAAAAGGAAGGCCGTGTTTCGTCGCAGTACGAATGATGAATCGAATTCTGTCTCCGCAGAGTAGCTATGAATAATATTTGCCTAAATAACCAAAGTTTTAATTTGGTCTGGGATGTATCGCCACTGGCAACTGTAAATATTCATAACATTTATTCCAGTTGGCGCAAAGATGCGGGAGCACTGTTCTCAGCCTTCTGAGGCCAACCAGTACGGAATATCGGTGTTTGCGCACGGGTCTCAGTTTTGCGTATCCTCTTGCTGCAGTGAAACACGTAAAAGAATAATTTGTTTAGACGCGGTTCTTTGTTTGGCTTTTCCTGAAAGCGTGGTTGGATAGAAAGCGATACTAAAAATAATGTTACGTCAGAATTCGAAAGCCAGAAGAAGGCTGAAATAAATCCACCCCTTCAGCTATTTCACGTAGAAGAATGAACACGTTTTCTTGTTCAAACTTCCGCAGGCTCGAATTTATAATTCTGGATTCCTTATCGCAATGTATAAGTGAAGTTTTGTTAGCTGTTGGATCTTTTCTGAAGAATTTTACACATTTATGCTTGAGAAAAGTAATATATTGGTTGGATATATATCATAACTTACATAAATACAATATTAATGAAATAAATAATCTGACACGCTCATCTGGATAGTTAAACACTACAGACGGTGTAAATGAACTCTGTAGCATAGTGTTGCACACAGAAATCGAATTTAGCAGCCAAGGGCATTGCCGCAGTGGTAATACTAGTTCATGTCAGACCACCCAACATCAGCGCTGCCTCGCGTGGCTAGAATTTTGATCAGAGACCGTTCATGTCTGTTGAGCGCTGATGACAAATGTGTTGAGTCAACCCTTGTGAGTCTATTCAGGAGTTTCTTGTTTGTGAAGTAACGGCTGATACCAACCATGATATCAGTGTGCTGACCACTTCATATCCACTCTCAGTGACGCATATCGGATGAGGATGACATGGAAGTCGATCGGGACCATTGGGGCTTCTGAGACCGGTTTAGACGGAGTTTAAGGTTTTCAATTTAATAATAAACTTTGTCTTATTTACACATTTTACTTCAGGGATCCAATACCAAAAGGTTTTCGCTGGTGGAGCTACAAACTGTTCCAGTTCTTAGAAGGATTATTTTGCCTCCTCACAGTTATTTCCTATGACGCTGTTAGTTGCTGCTCTTTTGAATTCGATTCTTCGCTACACCTTAGTAGAGGAATAAAGCTGATCCTGGTGAATTTGTTCATGGGTTGCTTATATTGAGGGTCAAGCACACATTCATGTGCAAATAATGCCCTTCCTCTTAACCTATTATTATGACACATGATTTATGGCAAACTGGAGGTTGATTTATGACCCCCTGGGGTTAACCCAATCTACTGATAAACACTTGACACCTCACCCTCCCACACGCCTCTAAGAAATCATCAATCTTCTCCTTTCACTTGCGGATACAGTCATACATTTGACATCAGATTAATTGACTGATTATTGGAGTTGATCAAATAATTACACTTCCCCTTGGCGAAATACTCCATGTCCTCTCCCTGCCACTTCCCTCCTCCTCTCCTCAGTTTGGAAATTCCCAGTCTGGAAACTGATGGGAAAAACACACAGTTTGTAATGGAGAGGAAAGCTCTCACAAAATTCAAATTAGTGTCAATAATACATGGTTCAATTCAATTTACTTACTCTCTATTTAATCAGACTGTAGGAGAGAGGGTGCTGCTGCACCTTAGGTAGAGGTGACGGTGCTCACTTCCCACAAGTGAAAACTATAAACACCGAGCAGTGGAATGATGTTGTCATATTAGACGCTGCTCAGTGTCACCTGCATGTGTGTCTATCATCCAAAATCAGAAGGAGTTTATACACACGCACACACACACACACACACACACACACACACACACACACACACACACACATATATATATATATATATATATATATATATATATATATACTCCTGGAAATGGAAAAAAGAACACATTGACACCGGTGTGTCAGACCCACCATACTTGCTCCGGACACTGCGAGAGGGCTGTACAAGCAATGATCACACGCACGGCACAGCGGACACACCAGGAACCGCGGTGTTGGCCGTCGAATGGCGCTAGCTGCGCAGCATTTGTGCACCGCCGCCGTCAGTGTCAGCCAGTTTGCCGTGGCATACGGAGCTCCATCGCAGTCTTTAATACTGGTAGCATGCCGCGACAGCGTGGACGTGAACCGTATGTGCAGTTGACGGACTTTGAGCGAGGGCGTATAGTGGGCATGCGGGAGGCCGGGTGGACGTACCGCCGAATTGCTCAACACGTGGGGCGTGAGGTCTCCACAGTACATCGATGTTGTCGCCAGTGGTCGGCGGAAGGTGAACGTGCCCGTCGACCTGGGACCGGATCGCAGCGACGCACGGATGCACGCCAAGACCGTAGGATCCTACGCAGTGTCGTAGGGGACCGCACCGCCACTTCCCAGCAAATTAGAGACACTGTTGCTCCTGGGGTATCGGCGAGGACCATTCGCAACCGTCTCCATGAAGCTGGGCTACGGTCCCGCACACCGTTAGGCCGTCTTCCGCTCACGCCCCAACATCGTGCAGCACGCCTCCAGTGGTGTCGCGACAGGCGTGAATGGAGGGACGAATGGAGACGTGTCGTCTTCAGCGATGAGAGTCGGTTCTGCCTTGGTGCC
Organism: Schistocerca cancellata; assembly: GCF_023864275.1. Classification (NCBI taxonomy): domain Eukaryota; kingdom Metazoa; phylum Arthropoda; class Insecta; order Orthoptera; family Acrididae; genus Schistocerca; species Schistocerca cancellata. The sequence goes on along the minus strand of NC_064627.1, from coordinate 113,615,209 downwards.
AATGATGGTCGTATGCGTGTTTGGCGCCGTGCAGGTGAGCGCCACAATCAGGACTGCATACGACCGAGGCACACAGGGCCAACACCTGGCATCATGGTGTGGGGAGCGATTTCCTACACTGGCCGTACACCACTGGTGATCGTCGAGGGGACACTGAATAGTGCACGGTACATCCAAACCGTCATCGAACCCATCGTTCTACCATTCCTAGACCGGCAAGAGAACTTGCTGTTCCAACAGGACAATGCACGTCCGCATGTATCCCGTGCCACCCAACGTGCTCTAGAAGGTGTAAGTCAACTACCCTGGCCAGAAAGATCTCCGGATCTGTCCCCCATTGAGCATGTTTGGGACTGGATGAAGCGTCGTCTCACGCGGTCTGCACGTCCAGCACGAACGTTGGTCCAACTGAGGCGCCAGGTGGAAATGGCATGGCAAGCCGTTCCACAGGACTACATCCAGCATCTCTACGATCGTCTCCATGGGAGAACAGCAGCCTGCATTGCTGCGAAAGGTGGATATACACTGTACTAGTGTCGACATTGTGCATGCTCTGTTGCCTGCGTCTATGTGACTGTGGTTCTGTCAGTGTGATCATGTGATGTATCTGACCCCAGGAATGTGTCAATAAAGTTTCCCCTTCCTGGGACAATGAATTCACGGTGTTCTTATTTCAATTTCCAGCAGTGTATATATCATGGAAGACTCTAGTTTTAATGGAATATTTGTTAATGATGAGAGGGATTACCATAAACAACATCATTTTAATGAAAGAGCGCTGACTCACATTATTTTGCAAATAATTGTTTTTTTATGCTTTGAATCCCACATTTATTTCATGCAAGATCTGTTCGTGCATGTGAACCATCTTTCAATAAACTTAGGCTGACCTTAGAATGACTGAGTGATCAAAATCACGAGCCTCTCGCATCAGTGCAACACATACCACTTCCGACAGACCATGTGTGTTCGCAGCATACATCCTGTGATGACTCTGAAGCTGTTAATTGTAACATAGCGACACTAAGCACAATTACAGATGCAGTAACTAAATTTCTCCATTAACTTTGATGTCATTGTCAGCTGCTCTCCCGACATTAATGGACATATACCCATTTGTCGTTACATGATACATACTGGTGAACAGTAGCATCGATTCGAAAGTTAAATACTAATTAGTTGCTGTCTACAAATCCTGTGAGTTGACATCATTTCATGTTATGTGACTGATCTGTGAACCAAAAGCATATTCCATTCGAATATGTGATGGGAAAAAATATCTGGGAAACCCAATATATTTCTCCCAGAAACATATGGTGTATTACGGTATGTATGGTATTATATAGGAAATACTTTACTTGATCAGCATGTGAGATTAGGATAGATTGTTAATCGATAATACTGGTGTGATGTACCCTCCATTATTCATTGTGTGCCTGGTTGTAATTTATTTGTTTTACATGTGGGATGTTCATAGATAAAGGAGTCTTCTGGAAGCAGGTGGGAAGATCTGTGGTGAAGTCGGCAGTTGACTTGAATGGAAGTATGTTCATTGCACACTAATAGGACTAGAAATCCTATGCACTGTTATCGGAAGCGTCAACTGCCGCAAAATGCCTATCAGCAAACATTTGGAGTGAGCTCAAGTAGAATGTAATTAGAGACATGAGATTAGATTAAATTAGTACTTGTTCCATAGGTCATGAATACGACACTTCACAATGATGTGGAACGTGTCAGGTTAATAAAAGGTGTCTATACAAGATATTACATTACACAAATTATTACATGACACTTAATATTTTTAATTTTTTTCTATGGGGGTTGGGGAAATTACCCACTTACTATATCCAAAAAGTCATTTAATGAGTTGAAGGAGTTGCCATTAAGAAATTCTTTTAATTTCCTTTTAAATGCTATATAGCTATCTGTCAGACTTTTGATGCTATTAGGTAAGTGGCCAAAGACATTTTTGGCAGCATAATTTACCCCCTTCTGAGCCAAAGTTAGATTTAACCTTGAGCAGTCAAGATCATCCTTTCTCCTAGTGTTGTAGCCATGTACACTGCTATTACTCTGGAATTCGTCGGATTGTTAATAACAAATTTCATAAGTGAATATATATATTGTGAGGTTACAGTGAGGATCTCTAGCTCTTTAAATAAATGTCTGCAGGATGATCTTGGATGAGCTCCAGCGATTATTCTGATTACACGCTTTTGTGCAATGAACACTCTTTTACTCAGTGATGAGTTACGCCACAATACGATGCCATATGAAAGCAGAGAATGAAAATAGGCGTGGTACGCTAATTTACTGAGATGTATATCGCCAAAATTTGCAATGACTCTAATAGCATAAGTAGCTGAACTCAAATGTTTCAGCAGATCCTTAGTGTGTTTTTTTCCAGTTCAAACCCTCATCAATGCACACACCAAGAAATTTTGAATGTTCTACCTTAGCTACCGATTTCTGATTGAAGTCTTTATTTATTAATCGTGTCATTCCATTTACTGTGCGGAACTGTATATACTGTGTTTTGTCAAAGTTTAATGAGAGCACATTTGCAGAGAACCGCTTAATGTTTTTCTGAAAAACATTGTTTACAATTTCACCAATAATTTTCTGGTTTGGATTCAATGGCTGGAATCTTAAGGAAAGCAATACAAACACTATGAGTTGGCATCCTCTGACATAGGTAGAATATGCTCTTAGCACTCCATCGTGTGATAAAATTGAGCTTAATATTCTAGTCCTGTAATGCAGGATATAACAGATATTAATCTGAGGAGAAAAGATTTTTTTTAGCTGATTAGAAAATACTTAGACGAAATATAGCCTATGCCATACTGTTGAAGAGGATTTTCAGAACAATTAACAATACTACAGCGATGTGAAAATTAATGTATGCTCCACATCTTCTGCCTTCTAAAAATTGCTCGTGAAAACGAGAGGAATCTACAATTTGCTTAAGAAATTTGACGTCATGGTCTTCTCTACGCCATAGCAATGGAAATACTATCGACGACAGTGCTGCGAAATTCCTTCACCAAAGGTGACGAAGTAAATACTCCACAATTCGAATCAAGAACAGCCGCAAACGTAAGTAACTTAGAAATAGGTATCCTCGAAGTAGTGAAGCAACTTAAATCACTTAATAAAAGCTAGCCTTCTGGTCCAAAATGTGAACGAATTAGGTTCGTTTCAGAACATACTGATGGAATAGCTCTGTACTTATCAATCATATTACTCGATGAAACATCTTAGCCAAAGACTGGAAAGTTGCACATGCCACACTATTATTCAAGGAAGGTAGTAGGAGTATCCACTATATTCAGGTCCATATCATTAACGTCGATATGTAGCAAAAGTTTCGAACGTAAATTGTGTTTGAACATTATGAATTATGTCGAAGAGAATGGTCTATTGACATACATTCAACATGGGCTTAGGAAACATCAGTCTTGTGAAACACAACTAGTTCTTTACATTCACACAGTGTTGAGTGCTATTGAGAAGGGTTTGCAAATTGACTTCTAGATTTCCAAAGGCTTTTGACACGGTACCACACAAACGGCGTGTTGTGAAATTGCGTGCCTCTGGAATGTCGTCTCAGTTATGTAACTGGATTCGTGATTTCCTGTCAGAGAGGTCACAGTTCGTAGTTACTGACGGAAACTCATCGAGTAAAACATAAGTAAATTCTGGCGTTCCCCAAGGTAGTGTTATAGGACCTCTACTGTTTCTTATCTGAGCAGCCGTCTTAGTTTGTTTGCTGATGATGCTGTCGTTTATCGTCTGGTAAAATCATCAGAGGATCAAAACAAATTGCAAAATGATTTAGAAAAGGTGTCTGTATGGTGCGAAAATTGGCGATTGACCGTAAATAATGAAAATTGTGTTATTATCCACATGAATTCTAAAACGAATCCGTTGAAAATCGCTTATATGACAAATCGATCAAATTTAAAATCCGGAAGTTCAACTAAATACCTAGAAATTACAATTACGAACAATTTAAATTGGAAATAACACATAGAAGATGATGTGGCGAAGGAAAATTGATGACTGCGTTGTATTGGCAGAACATTTAGAAAATGTAACAGATCAACTAAAGGGACTGTTTACACTACGCTAGTCCGTCTCCTTATGGAGTACTGCTGCGCGGTTTGGATTCCTTACCAGACAGGGTTAACGGAGTACATCGAGAAAGTTCAAAGAAAAGCAGCACGTTTCGTACTAACTCGAAATACGGAAGACAGTTTCACAGACATGATACAAGATTTTCGGTGGACACCATTAAAACAAACGCCTTTTTTGGTTGTAGCGGATTCTTCTCGCTAAATAACAATGACCAACTTTCTCCTCAGTATGACGTCGACCTACATAGGGAGAAACGATCGTCATAATAAAATAAGGGAAATCAGAGGTCGCACAGAAAGATATAAGTGATAGTTTCTCCCTGGCTCTCTTCGAGATTGCAGTAACAGAGTATTATTGTAAAGGTGGTTCGATGAACCCTCTGCCAGGCACTTAAACGTGATTTGCAGAGTAATCATGTTGATGCAGATGTAGAAATGTATTGAGATTACATCCCTGTTTTGGATTGAGTGCAAAGCAATTTTTGAACTGAGGAGTCTATGTCAGGAGTGCAACTGCAGTTAGAACGATAGGTCCAAAGTACACCTGCCATTGTCATGTGACCGGCAGTTACAAAGAATCCTGTGACATGTTGTCTCTTGCTGTCAGCTACAAGGAATAGTCGCCATGCCCTCTGAACGACTGAACAGAACATTAACTAGCACAACCGGTTGAGCGGTGACAGCAGTAGACGTCGATGACGTGTGAAACCATTCAATATGGTGAGTGTTTGTGCTGGACAATTATTCTCCCATGTAAATTAATACGTTGATTGCTTGGCGGCTTCTGAGTATCAGGTGCAGACTGCGTGTGTTAACTGAAAATGTGCGCACAACTAGTACTCTCCGTGCTGGCACAGACACACCTCCATGGCAGTCAGCAGATAGCGTGCACTTTGCTATCACATGTGTGTGTAACGGGAAGGTTTTTTCTCCCATATATAGTTAGTGTAACTTTGAAGCGTGACGATGGAAGAAGGTGGTTGTCTTCTCAAATGGTTCAAATGGCTCTGAGCACTATGCGACTTAACTTCTGAGGTCATCAGTCGCCTAGAACTTAGAACTAATTAAACCTAACTAACCTAATGACATCACACACATCCATGCCCGAGGCAGGATTCGAACCTGCGACCGTAGTGGTCGCTCGGCTCCAGACTGTAGCGCCTAGAACCGCACGGCCACTCCAGCCGGCGGTCTTCTCAAACATCGGTACAAACAAGAACTCAGATATACTGTATTTAGTGCTATGATCTATTTGTGGCATAAATTTAATTACTTTATTTGCAAAGTGTTTCCACAAGAATCTCAAATGTTAAAAAATAAGTTTTATTGCGACCAAGAATCGTCATAATGTGGTAGTGTTTTATGCAGCCTATTTGACTTCGGTAATTTGTTAAAAAATTAATTTGATAGGGTAGTGTAAACAGACTATTTCTCGCCATTTTTGACATCTCAGTTGCGCCATCTCTCTCTTTGTTCGCAGCGTTAGCAAATAGGGATAAAGCATTCTGAGGAGGGATGGAAGCCCCTGTCTGTGTGATTGGACACAGTGGTTTATGCTTCTGTTCAGTGCAGTATCAGTGAAGCACGGTGTGTGAGGAGGACCAATATCATTATGTAGAGAATGGAAGTGTGGAATGTGGACATGGATGCCTAGTGTCCCTGTGACAGAGGTAACAAGTTGAGAGAGACAGGAATTGAGTATGGAATTTCCTGATGAAATAAATGCAGCCACCAGATGCTTTATTCGGGTTCACAACGGCAAATGGATACCACTCTGGTGAGCAGACATTCACTTTGGTCTGTGAGTTTGAGGCACGGGTGTTACAACAGGATGTAGCAATTTCAGAGGGAGTAAGGTAGTTTCCCTGGTAGCGAGTATAAAACGACTCCAATTTCCGGTCTGTGGTCGGTGATACTTAGTATCGTTACCTATAACTAGGACGCCGGGACGTTTTTGACCTCTGTGATGTGCAGATGCTCGATCAGTGTTCCACCCAGTGCCCAGCAGAGCCCAATGACAGGCATATTTGTGGGAGAGTCAAACCTGTGGCTATTATACCACACTTCATTCGCCTTCTCGGTGCTCGGTGCTTGCAGTTATTATGTCATGGAAAGTGTCGGTTAGGGGGAGGGGTGCAGATGTGAGTTCTGCCTAAGTGGAGGGTCCCTGTCTTCATCAAATTCATGAAATAAAGAATATTAAAATTGAATTGAACAATATTTTATTGACACTGATTTGAATTTCATATCGTGAGATCCAGCACTGTGTCTTTCTCCTGCCAATTTCCAGATGGGGAGGCGCTGGGAAATGGGGGGATGAGATGACTTCCCTGAGAGAGAGGAAATGATTATTTGATCAATTTAATGAATTTGCCAAATAATTTGGTACCAAAAGTGTGTTTGTATTGGTAAAGGGGAGGGGATATTGTGGGGGTTTTCCAGATGGATGCCAGAGGGGGAGGTTTGGGGTGTTTCTGAGGACAGATTATACCCAGAGGGTGATAAATTAATTAGAACTACAATAGGTTAAGGGGATGGATGTAAACTGCCCTTGAAATTATAATTGCTCCTGAATCTACGTAACCTGCACAAACTTAGTGCTTCACGAGTGGCTTGATCCCACTACTCACCTTATTTGCAACGGATCGGTGTGCTCATATGATTATGCCATAGCACTGTCACGGGTTTGATCCCAGATTCCTCATATTTTGATGTTTTTATATTAGGCTTAGTAATTGAAGACTTTCCACACAGTCTGCTTGAGATTTATCTTGTGTCAGTGAACCCCACTTGTTCAGTTGAGAGATGTCTGAATTAATATGGGGCTTAGGATAGTGAAGAACTTTTTGCACTACTGGAATGGTTCCATCCGCATCACTCTTACACACTAGTGCCTTCCTCAGGTCATCCAGTAAGTACTGAAAGTTACCACCACAGCGCACTGCACACTTCAACTGGTCCCAAATGTGCTCAAACAAGTTCACGTCATGCAGCAGGTCATTCAGTTCGATTGATATCTGTCTCGTGGGGGGAGACTAATCATGAAATAAGGCCTTTGGGGTTTTGGATTATTTTGCTAAAACAGCTCGTTTAGCTGTACAGCATATTGCAGGGGACGGGAGTTCAATCCTGATACTGGATATTCATCAAATTATCCTCAACAGCGACACGAGGCATCCATGTCCACATTCCACATTTCCATTCTATACATAATGCTATTGGTCCCCCTCACACACCGTGCTTCACCGATGCTGCACTGAGAATTAAGGTTCACTTTTACCTGCATTATGTAGGTGTCTCAACGCAGTGGTTTTCTGTAGTCTGTGGAATGTTTTAAAAGGGTATCGATAAAAAGAAATATGTTTAATATGGCGGCCACGTATCGCTCCATAGTCTGGTTTCGGCCCAGTTAATGTTACTGCATAATTTCTTGTGAGAACTTAGTACCTTTTACCGGAGTGGGACATTGCCCAGTTTCTGAGACAGAACGGCCGTCGCCTAGGTGCCACCCAGTTTCGCGGAAAAGTTGCTGTTTCTCTAACTGTTACTGTGCGACAGGTTATCGGCGCAAAATACACTTTCCATAGGCGCGCTGCAGCAAGACGCCCTAATATTTCCCTTGTACGTGTCAGAGTGTGAAATTTGTCCTTCTGTTTGTACATCAAACTGTGCCGCCTGCTGCCGCTATCCTGGAGTAAGTAAGTTAATTTCTTTCCCTCCAAAACTTGCCAATTGTCCAATCAAAATATCGCCCCCACCATTACACTTGTTGCGGACGTTGCTAAACTTTAGGGGTGAGACGGTTTGAAACCATTATTGAATTGTAATGTACGTTGCTCTGCGACTTCAATGGGCAGTTACGGCTGCGTTTTCTTGCTTTTTTCGTAGGTAACGGCCTATTACCGTTCGTCAGATTAATTTATCCCTGAAATTCGAGCTAGGGAATCAATCTGCTGCGTTGGAGAGAGCTTCAGTTTCGGACAGTTGGCGCCCTGTGCTCGTCTTGTCCAGACTGAGGTCTACTTACTGTACTTACAAGATGTAAGTTTCGTTCAGGTTGTAGTGCGATCCACCTTCTGAGCACCTCGTATTTAACTACCTGTGTTTTGCATCTTCTGTTCCAATTTGCCTACTTAATATGTGTCTCGTTTGTACTGAAGTTGCGAGCTCCGCAGTTGTGGAAATTTTATTCGCTTTTCTTCCTGCATTGCTTCAATTAGGTGCCACTCCAACAGTGGTTAGAGTTATTTTACTTATTTTTTCTTCTTGTTTATAAGAGTATTTTTCTGTTTTATTGTAGTCAATTGTTTATTCGAACAGATATAAATAAAATTTTATATCTCAGTCTTACCATACACCAGAGACCAGTAAATTGCTACGATATCCCCATTGTTAGGCGACCCTTAAGTAATGAATATTGCTGATGTACTTCTCGGGTGCTGCTTCATTACAATGAATTTCCATTGTGTGAGTGTCACAAGTCCACATGTCTTAAAACAAGAATAATTTGTGCACGTGTCATTGAGCTTAACTTCGACCTCTTACACATTTGTTGTTGCGAAAGTCTTCTTATCAGTTCTTTATTGTGTAAGTACAGGCAGTTCCGTATAGCTTGCATCACTTCATGTCAAGCACTGAGTGCTCATAACGGCATAAACAAACACGAATGAAACAGTTGATTTTCATAAGGCTGGTGCTAACCTTTACCGAGCAGTTTATCATACTCAACAAAAATGAAGTTTCTGAGGGGAACGAAGGCGTACACTTACAGAGATAGTAGAATCAATACCGATTAAGCACAGAACTACCATTTAAGATGTTCTAGAACGAAACGGATACCGCCCATTTTTCAAATCACTTCCGATATAGATCTAAACATATCTTCAAAATTCGAATAATGACGTCGTGATTACCAGGGCAACATGGAAATTCCGTCGCCACCGATAACAATCAGTAGTCGGAGCAAGTTATGGAAGAAGTAGAATAAGCAGAAGAAAATTTCAAAATAAACTACACGTAACTGTCAGTTGCAGGTTATGATAATTATTATTCTTCATCTCTTCTTTTCTTTCGAACTTTCGACGAGACAGAAGTCTTTCTTAAGCAACAGAATACAAGAGTTTAGTAATTTAGAATGACTGCTTGATTCTTGCCGAATTTGGAAGCTGTATCGATTTACAAAATTTGTGTACCTCATATTCATTATATGGAACAGATAACAGTGATTTTGAGCCATATAAATTTCCAGCTGTTATTTTACTTGAGCATCTAGTTTCAGCGCTACGTTACCACATCTTCAGGCCCCCTGCCCTACTTATAGGAAATATACCGCCTCTGGTCCAGTCAAAATAGGGACCAGCAATTATTAGTATTTGTAGCTCTGTTCTTAACATAGTGATGATTGAAGGGATAGCTGCGTCAAGAAGAAATCTGCAGATACGTCACTAAATGTTGGCCTCTATTTTTACTGGACCACAGGAGGGATTGTTTGTACACGTTGGTCAGGGGCGCCAAAATGGCGTAATGTATCGCTGAAACTGGATGCTCGAATAAAATAACAACTAAAAATTTAGACGACTTCATTTTATATTGAACAGGGGAGGTTCTTCAACCATCTGTGTAAAGATGAACTTATAGAGATTACTGTACTCTCTAGCCATAATTCTTTGTGAATTCGTATAACTCTGGCACGGGAATATTCGTAAGTCATGTAGAACAGAACTCAGTCACAAAATCTGCAGCGTTTCCAGGTTACTAATCAATTTAAGCTTCATGGAGTTCACTCCCTACAAGTCCACCAAACAAGCAAAGGTTTAAATTTGTATGGGAGCAAAGTTATTCAAAGTTGTTACATGTTAAATGGTAAAAACCAATTAGGTTGTGTGAAGCACTAAATTCTGTCTTCCGGAAAACGGAGATTAGACATAGCACAGGCAGTCAGACGAACTGAAATAACGTCGCCGGATAAAATATTAGTCGCTCGCTTTAAAACACTCACAGATCGCGCTGGAGCGCTACAGATAGCGTACTACAAGTACAAATCTGAAACTGTCATGTGACATAATACGACTGACCTAAGCCACGGCCGGGACCTGGTGTGTGGGTGTCAGCCGTTTGTACGAAATCAGCTGAGTAAGATGAGTCAACGTGAAACTTGATCTAATGACAGAGTAGAAGTTTCATGTTTAGATGTGTACAGATGCATACGGTAAAACAAACTGACCGATTTCTTAGTGTGTAAAGGTGGATTATCCTACATATCTACGAAAAATAGCGTACCACTCCTACCCATGCATCAAGACGAAGGATTAGTGGTCCGTAAAAGATTCTAACTGACGGAGATTTGAGGTAGATATTGCGCATTGTCAATGACAATCAGTTTCAAATACGACAGGAACTGCGGATGACCATCTCAACCAGTCACATAGAAAACATATCGAAGGAAACGGCATGTAATGTGCGTTAGGGTTTGGGTACCTTTCAAAGGGCGTATAAGGCAGCACATTTTCAGAGCGCCAAACAACACATGAAATTGTCAGTAGCTGACTGTAGGCAGGTAGAGAGTCCCGACAAGTCCCGCTTTGGCCTCTTGCAGATTATGCAGTGTGTCGGGTGTCCCTCCTGCAGAATGAGCGTTTAAGTCAATAATATGCTTCTCAGTAGCAGACAAAAATAAGGTACAGATAAAAGGGAAACTTGAGGACTGTTAGATGACTATCAGTTTGCGTTTACGAAGAGCAAAGGCACCAGAGAGGCAGTCATGACGTTCCGGTTGAAAATGCAAGCAACAGTAAGGAACAATCAAGACACATTCATAGGATTTGTCGATCTGAAAAAAGCGTTCGACAATGTAAAGTGCCGCAAGACAGTAGAAATTCTGAGGAAATTATGAGTAAGCTATAGGAAAATACAGATAATATATAATGTGAACAAAAACCAAGAAGGAATAATAGGAGACGGAGAACTAAGTGCTTGTTTTAAAAATGGAGCACTACAGGGTTGTAGCCCTTCGCCCCTACTATTCAACTTATTCACTGAAGAAGCAATGACGGAAATAAAAGAAGAATTCAACTGCGGGAATAAAATTTACGGTGACAGGATATCATTGATTTGATGATGAACGGCTGTTCTCAGTGAAAGCGAAAAGGAACTGCAGGAACCGTTGAATCGAACGAACAGACTAATGGGTACAGAATGTGGATTGACAGTAAACCGAAGAATAGTGAAAGTGTTGAGAAACACCAGAAATGAGAACAACGAGAAACTCAGCATCAGAATTGAGAATGACAAAGACGGATGCAAAGAATTCAACAACCTGGGTAGCGGAATAACCCATGATGGACACGAAGAACAGTATACTGTTATGAAATATGGGCCTTTATTTGAGGAAGAAATTATTAAAAATGTACGTTTGGAGCACGGCATTGTATGTTAGTGAAATATGGACTGAGGAAAAACCGGAACGAAAGAGAATCGAAGCATTTTAGATGTGGTGTTACAGAAAGATGTTGAAAACTGGGTGGATTGATCAGATAAGGAACGATGAGATTCTGCGCAGAATTGGCGAGAAGAAAAGAACATATGGACAACACTGACAGGGAGAAGGGGCAAGATGATAGGACACCTGTTGTCACATCAGGCACAAACTTCCATAGTACAACGGGCAGGCGTAGAGGGTAAAAACCGTAGAGGAAGACAGTGACTCAAATACATCCCGCAGATAACTGACGATGAAGATAAAGAGGGCTACTCTAAGACCTAGAGACTGGTACAGGAAAGGAATTTAAAAAGGAACTTCAGGGCACAGTTCAGGCCGGAGATAGTTCTGTAATGTTTTGTGGGGTGTTTTTAGCCTGAAACACATAGCTTCAAGACTTGGGCCCACTCACTCAGCTTACCGTGAATATGAACAAGGATGTTTATTTTAACTCTCCGTGATTAAATGTAAATCTTTCTTTTACATCTTATATCTGTATATCCTGTGGAAAATGCCACCTTTCAGTAAGATATCAAACGCATAATTATTTTTCTGTACGATTGTGGAAGCTGGGTTAGCACTGAGCAAGCACAGTGTTATGCTTTAACACCCACAGGAGTGTCCGTGAAGTTCCAGCATCATCAGTCCTTTCATTTTAAGCTATACGTAATAGGCTCACCATGAATGAATTACGCAAATTAGTCACAAATCGATATTCATACAGGTATTCGACGAAAATTGAAAAACTGTAAATTTTGGCGGCCGATAGATGAATGAGTGATGCAGCTGCACAGTTTTACTGCGCATCTGGTAAGGATAGTAAACAGGTGACATGTCGACACCAGAGAATGAAGTCGTGGCGGATTTCATTCCTTGTACTCACATGGTGGTAACTACGGCTCTAAAACAAGCCCGTGAAATACGTACGGGGAAGCCATTATTTGAGAGAGGACATGTAGCAGGATTCAATAAAACCGATTAGAGTAATCGGTGAATCGCTCGACATTGAATAAGATTCTACGATGACGGCTGGAATGGGTGAACCATGGCCGAACAAATGTCAAAAACGAAGCCGTCTGCACAGAGACGCAACAGAACCTGAGGAGATAGCAGAGAAGCACTCAGAGCCTCGGATTCACCATTGTCAACTGGTGCAACTGGTGCTTCATTCCGTCTATAATCTCATAGATTGGACTAAAACGGTCTTCAGTGACGAGTGCCGCTTTAAACTGGGCCCCGACGACTAACGAAGACGTTTTGAAAACGTCCCCGACTGCTGTGTGATACCATCCTGCTTTTCGCCCGCCATGCGGCCAGACGACCAGGGGTGATAGTCTGGGGTGTCACTTCGTTTCGTAGTCAGATCCCTTTGATTGCCATCTGCGGCTACCTTACAGCGCAGCGACAGGTCGAAGATATTCTACACCCCATTTTGTTGTCCTTCATGGCAAGCCAGCGCAGGCTTCCATTTCAGCAAAATTATGTCCGCCCGCACATGACGAGAGTTTCGACTTTTTGTCTTCGTACTTGCTAAATCTTACCTTGGCCAGCAAGGTCACCGGATCTCTTCCCAGTTGAGAACTATGCAACATTACATGCAGGATCCTCCAGGAAGCTCTGGATTTTGACGATACAACTCGCCATTTAGACAGAATTTGACTGGATGTCCCTCAAGTGGACTCTTCCAATCAATGCCAAGCGGAATTGCTTACGTAAGAGCCGGAGGTGGATCAACGAGTTATTGACTTTCTCTGTTTGTGAAGCTCTTTCTCCTTTCTTTTTTTTTTTTTTTTTTTTTTTTTTTTTTGTTCTCGAGTGTATTTTCTGTAGAACAATTTTGCCTGAAAGGATGTGTAGTTATAGAGACATGGTTTTTTTATTTATATCAGTATTAACAAAATACACTTACAGAAAAATCGTAACACCACGAAGGAGTTGTGCGGCACAAACGAAAGTTATTAGGCGTCTTTCTACACCTGAAAGATAACGTGTATTCAAGCTTCTCACCAGTCTCATAATAGGGACACTAATAGCTCCACTATGAGGATGTAAATCAGTTTTTCTTTGTTGTTCTTGAAGTTTTCCCTGCATACTGAGAATTATATGATGTTTCTGAATTGCAACCGGATCATACTGACCTCTCACCACAATAATTCGGCTGGAACCATTAAGCCGATTAAAACTGTGTGCCGGATGGAGACTCGAACTCGGGACCCTTGCCTTCGTGGGCAAGTGCTCTACCGACTGAGCTATCCAAGCACGACTCACCGCCAGACCTCACAGCTCCAGTTCCGCCAGTACCCCGTCTCCTAACTTCCAAAATTCACAGAAGCTCTCCAGCGAACCTCGCACTTCTGGAAGAAAGGATATTGCGGAGACATGGCTTAGCCGCAGCTTGGGAGCATGTCTCCAGAATTATTTCACTCTTCAGCGGAGTGTGCGCTGATATGAAACTTCCTGGTGGATTAAAACTGTGTGTCGGACCGAGAATCGAACTCGGGACCTTTGCTTTCCGTGGGAAATCGGGACAGACGACAACTCCAGAGTCATCCACAAAAAACATTAATCGTCCATGTATTGACCGACCAAATGCAACAGGCATGGAAATCCCTCCCACAAACTATACAACACACCAGTTATTAATTTCCCAGCGTTTCACATTTCTAATGCCTTACCTCGCACTTGAATTAACCCTCAGTCCCTGTCGTAAATGTTTTATGAAATAAACTGTGTCGTGGGGTATTTACATACCCCAGAATCTTATCGAATTTTTTGAGACAGACATTTGAACACAAAAATTAAGTAATGAATACAGGACGTTCCCACTGCTATGTAGAATTTATTGCCATCAAAACAGCTTTGCAAAATCAAAACATAACAATTGCCTTTTTAAACATCAATACCTCCTTAGGTCACCAGCTTCAAATTGGGTAGTATCTGTTAATTACCGAATAAAATTTGAAACATAACTTTGGAAATTAAGAGCAGTTCAGTCAAGATAAACCAGGTAAGATTCAATTTAACGTAATTCCACAAACCCAGAACTTCAGCAAATTTTGATTCATTGACACACTTGAATACGTAGAGGATGTACAAATATGTTTTCTGCAGACCACTTCAGTCTTCTTATCCGATGATCGAGGACACAGGAAACACGTCTTCCGTTTCACTGAACCTATATTTTGCACTGAAGAAGGCAATGGCTTATTGAGAATACGTCCAATAGAACTTCTGAGCTCTTTAGGTAGTCATGCATTGAGTAACCTTTAATTTAGGTACATCTACCACAGTTTCCTTATAAGGCAATCGAATCTTGAGAACTGTTTATTCTCTCCGAAGGCTGCATAAAGTTCATGTGAATTTACACCAACAATGTTAAGAATTCCAATGAACATTGTCATTGGGCAACGGCAGGTGCGCCTGCTCGTTGAAAAGGTTAGACATTTTTTATCTAGTCCGTCAACATCTCCTTTTGTTTGATTATAAAATAGTATTATTACAGGCTTGCCTGCCTTATCATCCGTGCTTTTAGACTGCCTAGATGAAATTAATACCACTGTTTTATTTTTCTCGGGTGCCTATGAAACCAGGGACTTGTCTTTAGTAAACTCATATTCAGACGAACCCTGTTTACGATTCTTTTGTGGCACTAACTCTAATGGCATTTCCCTTTTATTTTTCTTCAGCCTGCCTACATAAGTTAGCTTCACTTTTTTCTGTTTAACAACTTCTATTAAGCTGAATGACATTTCTCCAAGTACCATGGAGAGGTTTGGTCTGTCGAATTACACTCTGTGATAGTACCAATAATGTCTTCCCCTCAGGTGACAGACCCCTTCCGTTGCTGCCTTTGCCAGTATGCATGTAGGCGTTTAGGAGATAATGTGTTCTGGTATCACATAAGATCGTGGATCATGATTTAGAGCCCATATTTTTCAGGTTTCGATGCGATATACACTTTAAATCTACATCTTTCATGAAACCCTTGCAACATTTCATCAACACATGCTGTCTCTGCTATGCAGTAGCAGTCTTGTCTGTTGCTGACAAGTGAATTAAATAGATGTGACAGTGCAGCTGCAGGATCGGTTTCCAGTCTCTCATTCCTAATTCCGGAGTCATCGAAGCGAAAACAGATTATCAGAACAACCACTCGTTTCAATGGCATTGTGCAGCGAAATATATCGCGACCGGTACCATCGGTTGCAAAGAGGGATTCGAGACTCTTTATTCGATTTGAAAATTGCAGTACCGTACAGTAACCCAATAAAGACCTTCATTCCTATCAGTGGAACATCTTTCAATTCTGTTTCATCAGCATATCTATTTCTATACTGTTTGATTTTGTCATTTGTGTGTATTACGACTTCAGTTAAAATGACCTCTGAAAAAAAAAAAAAACGCATTCCCATACCTGCAGTGGTACAAGAATGGCCAAGACGTTGTGCATTCCTTTTGAGTCCAGGAAGATGTACTATAATATTGCGAGAAGGCGTTCGAACATTTCTCTTAGGTTACAATGTTGGCCAATTATAGTCGTTGCGTCCATAGAAAGTGTTCTGTTTTGTTCCTTCTGTAACTATTTCACATTCAACACTATCTGATATATCCTTTTCTGATTCAGTATCGTTTTAACTGTTGCGCCCAGGATCAATTTCGTTGGCAGTTCCAGAATCACTGTATTCAATATCTTGCACCTCATGTAACCACTGAAGTTCGAAATTCCGCATCTGAAACACCCACTCAGGCCTTGTTAGCCATGCTGAGTGATATTTTTGTAAGAAATGCAAAACACAAAGCGTTTAAAATCATTGGTTCGTAACGTAAACTGTGTGGTGGAGTCGCGTCATACCCCAAGCAAGATACTGTTCTTCGATTAAGAATAACAGCATCTCGCAACAATTACTGCTCACTACAATTGCTCGTAACAATCTGAACGAAAGCTACCGAGAAGCGGAAGTGCGCAGTATGTTAAATTCTAACGTTATGCGCATTGGAGTTTCGGGAGGGGTACTCTTATACCCCACAACTCCGACTGAGGGTTAATCTGTGATCTTGCAATGATAATTACATAAACACTCTGTCTATACATACGTATTTGCGAGATTTCATTAATCTAAATTAATTGCTTTATGGTAGTGTAATTTTTTTCTGTCAGTGTACGTAATTGCGTGTGACACAGTGAGTCGGCTGTCTTATTTTGCTACAGTTCATCATCTATAACTAATAACTAATCTAGAATCTAGAAATATTTACCAAAATGTTAAGCATAAGCTTAAACTATTGTCACTTTGCCCTTTGTTAATGTTCTATTATATTACTGGAATTATTACAATTACATACTGCTGTCAACAATGATTTGTTAAGTATCTTGAAACCCGAATCATTCAATACGTACTCATTCATAATGTTCCTTCTTTAGTAGCATGTTATGGGTAATAATGGTAAGGGTCAATGACAGACGTAAAAATATATCCGTATCACAGTTATCGTCATCTAAAGCAGGAAGCACTATCCTTGTAATCTTTGGCTTAATCTATACTTGCAATGGTTAGAAAACCAAACTCTGCTCTCTTGACGATGGCGTATTTGTGCAAGTAGTGTTCAGATCTATAGAACTTCCACGCATTTAGTTTCCTAATATGTGGTCTCATAATATGATGTAATATCGTGGAAACAACGTCTTCATCACACACATCTCCGGCTGACTTATTCGTGAACCTACTCTTTCACCAATGCAGAACGAAAATTCACGCGCCATAACGGAATACCATCGTGGACGCTAAAATTTCAAACCACCTCTCCAAAAAAATGTCGTGTGGCGCCAATTTCTCACGTAAGCAATGGATGAGGCCCGCTTGTGGAGACATCCTGCTAAATTAGGTACCAGTGTTTTTAGAAGAAGTTCCTTTGACAGCAGGACTGATATGGATTTTCAGCACGGCAGATCTCATGTTTATTGAACCAGTAATGTAACACTTCATCTAAATCTAACATTACTTGAGCGATTTAGTGCTCACATACGTGTCCGTATCGTACCTATGGTTTTTATATAACGGGACTAGTTTTCAAGCGAGACAAAGGTCGACAGAAGAGATGAGTATAGGTAGATTCTTAGAGTGACATTATTTTTGCGCAGTTTCATTTACCGTAACTATATGCGAGCTGAAAGTTAAATAAATGGTAACATGAAATTTTCCGTACCAACGCCTCCTAAAATATTCACTAATTTACATAAGCTTCATATTTTTGCGTCTTCTAGTAATGATCTGGATCATTGTTGCAAACCTACCAGGAACGTAACATCCACATCTACTTCACGGTTAAGATGCGAATAGCAAGAAGTAAGGTAAATTATTGCGAAAGGTCTGAAGCCATTGGTGGCTGTAAGAGTGGTAGTGACACGCCCCGGCTTTACACCGTTGTCACTAAGTATCAACAACCAGGCAATGTGATGCAGCGGTAATCATCCTCGAGAATCAGTTTATTAGTGAGAATAGTATGAAAATGCCTACGGATGCATTCAGACAAGAAACGTGGTGGGGGAAAGTATAACATGTATGGAAGAAGACAATGATGATTCTGCTAATAATAAGTTCGTGTGGCTCAAAGGCCAGGTGCAGTTCTTTCAACTAGATGCCACTTCGACGAGTTACGTGTCCCCAATCTTCCCCAGACATCGAATTAGGAAATTAAAACTACAGTCAATCAAGGAATATGAACAAGTTGTCGTTTCTTGTTAATACCACATGACTGAGAGGTCTGTCGTAAGATTTGTGATTCGACTGACCGAAATTACTTACTGCAAAGTTTCAGGATCTAGGCCCGTGTTTTACCGCTATACCACCAAGCATAAAGTACACTCTTTGACATAAAATCTGACCGGCTATCGAGACATAGGACAAATGAACAGGCAGTGCTGATAATTCCGGAAGTCCTGCTACATGCAGAAACTGGGAAGACAAAATGGCAGGACTGTAGACGTCAGCAGTTTCAGGAAGAAGTACTGTCGACCCTTCGAGTTGCTATCCTCCGTGTATGTTCGTCGTCTAGCGGTAATCCGCGCGTTGCCTGACTACAACGTCCGGCAGTAAGAACCCCCTCTGAATTTTTATAGCGCCTTTCGTCTGTATACTGAAATCCTGAGTGTAATGGTAGCACAGCTACACTGTATTTCACTCTCTGACACACCAGTAATAACTGTTGGGTTCAGCTATATTGCACAAGATTTCTTGGCAGAACGTTTGCCTCTGTACGACGCATGCGCCAGAGCTGTCTGGGAACTCTTGGTTGGCAAACGGCAACGAGTAGTCCCTTCTGGAAAGCGCCAGTTTCAGCTCATCGTTCTACGTAGAATAAAATGCTTTATTGGTGTTGAGTGATTCTCCACGGAAATGTCAACGATATGCACTTCACACGGACGCAGACGACAAGTTTGTATATGATCAGTATTGTGTTACACTAACATGCAGCAAATGAGTATGGCTCAAGTTAATTTTATTCTTTGTAATTCAATCAGAATACCTTACTACTTACGTAATGTTATTATTAATTGCTTATGTCTCCTCTCTTTTCCTTTTATAAATGGTTCTTGCTGCAAATTTATTCATTCGGAAATCATATGCTTTCGTCAAGCCACAGTGTGTAACTGTGATTTTTTGTTTGTTACAATCGTTCTTGGATTTCTTACGGTAAATGTACGCGATATACTGAATACCTAGTACTGCATGCTCTACGACAACGCAGGCACACTGCCGTTTTGAACTCAACATATGGATTCATGGAGAAAGTAACGTTTAACGTATTCAATTACAATCAAACCAGTAAAACTGCCAGTATTTACACTGAGTGGGAGAAAGCTGCTAACGCCGGAGTCTGCAAACGTCTACAGAGGTGCCTATTTGCTGTTACACAGATTTCACACAGAAGAATTATATTCACTTCATGACTATTCCCCTGACATACAGGTCCTACGCGACGTGACGGGAGTCGAAGCTCTGCAGAAATGTTTGTATAGAGAAGAAGCTGGGTGTTCCCAAAGCAGACACTTACGATCATTAACAGATTACTGGGACGCAAAGCCGGCCGCGGTGGCCAAGCGGCTCTAGCCACTTCAGTCCGGAACCGCGCGGCTTCTACGGTCGTAGTTTCGAATCGTGCCTCTGGCATGGATGTGTGTGATGTCCTTAGGTCAGTTATTTTTAAGTAGTTCTAAGTTCTAGGGGACTGATGACCACAGGTGTTAAGTCCCATAGTGCTCAGAGCCATTTGAACCATTTTTTTGGGTCGCAAAGGTGTCCTCCGGATTTTGTGAAGTAATCTCTTCTAGCAGTATGTAGGTTTATAAAATAAAGCGGAAAATAAGGAACCGAGAGTGTACTGGTGAGCAGCGTGAGTAGAACTGAAAATTTACACAGCCTTGTATCCCGCGATTTATGAGAACCATTGAGCTAAGAAGAGGCTTCTGGGGCAGCTCCCTCCCTCTCTCTCTCTCTCTCTCGCTCTCTCATTGCAATATCGGTCGCTGAGTCTCAGAACGCAACGTTGAAGATAAGAACTTACGTGAAGTACGACATTCCTGTAGAAAAGAAAATTAAATGTCCTGTCTCAGCGTATCAGCCTCTCAGCCTATCTACGTTTAAGGCATTTAATTACACTCCTGGAAACGGAAAAAAGAACACATTGACACCGGTGTGTCAGACCCACCATACTTGCTCCGGACACTGCGAGAGGGCTGTACAAGCAATGATCACACGCACGGCACAGCGGACACGCCAGGAACCGCGGTGTTGGCCGTCGAATGGCGCTAGCTGCGCAGCATTTGTGCACCGCCGCAACGTGTGTCAGCCAGTTTGCCGTGGCATACGGAGCTCTATCGCAGTCTTTAACACTGGTAGCATGCCGCGACAGCGTGGACGTGAACCGTATGTGCAGTTGACGGACTTTGAGCGAGGGCGTATAGTGGGCATGCGGGAGGCCGGGTGGACGTACCGCCGAATTGCTCAACTCGTGGGGCGTGAGGTCTCCACAGTACATCGATGTTGTCGCCAGTGGTCGGCGGAAGGTGCACGTGCCCGTCGACCTGGGACCGGATCGCAGCGACGCACGGATGCACGCCAAGACCGTAGGATCCTACGCAGTGCCGTAGGGGACCGCACCGCCACTTCCCAGCAAATTAGGGACACTGTTGCTCCTGGGGTATCGGCGAGGACCATTCGCAACCGTCTCCATGAAGCTGGACTACGGTCCCGCACACTGTTAGGCCGTCTTCCGCTCACGCCCCAACATCGTGCAGCCCGCCTCCAGTGGTGTCGCGACAGGCGTGAATGGAGGGACGAATGGAGACGTGTCGTCTTCAGCGATGAGAGTCGCTTCTGCCTTGGTGCCAATGATGGTCGTATGCGTGTTTGGCGCCGTGCAGGTGAGCGCCACAATCAGGACTGCATACGACCGAGGCACACAGGGCCAACACCCGGCATCATGGTGTGGGGAGCGATACACTGGCCGTACACCACTGGTGATCGTCGAGGGGACACTGAATAGTGCACGGTACATCCAAACCGTCATCGAACCCATCGTTCTACCATTCCTAGACCGGCAAGGGAACTTGCTGTTCCAACAGGTCAATGCACGTCCGCATCTATCCCGTGCCACCCATCGTGCTCTAGAAGGTGTAAGTCAACTAATCTGGCCAGCAAGATCTCCGGATCTGTCCCCCATTGAGCATGTTTGGGACTGGATGAAGCGTCGTCTCACGCGGTCTGCACGTCCAGCACGAACGCTGGTCCAACTGAGGCGCCAGGTGGAAATGGCATGGCAAGCCGTTCCACAGGACTACATCCAGCATCTCTACGATCGTCTCCATGGGAGAATAGCAGCCTGCATTGCTGCGAAAGGTGGATATACACTGTACTAGTGCCGACATTGTGCATGCTCTGTTGCCTGTGTCTATGTGCCTGTGGTTCTGTCAGTGTGATCATGTGATGTATCTGACCCCAGGAATGTGTCAATAAAGTTTCTCCTTCCTGGGACAATGAATTCACGGTGTTCTTATTTCAATTTCCAGGAGTGTAGATCTAATCTAGAACTCCTCATCTTTGACGCTTCTCGGCGTAGAAGGAGGGTGTTAACGTTGCAGTTACATACATTCAGGGCAGGATACCAGAGCTAGTGATGTAAGGAGATATTGATTGGCGACTTCATGGAGTGCTGTGTGCACAACGACCATATATGTTAAATTAAAAGGAAGGTCAGCGTTGGCCGTAATATTGATGTTTTAATGATAGAAGAATCGATTTTCGATCACATAGTGATCACCTTTAGTGTTGTGGGGTACAAATTAAACTCAGACACTGGTATCAAGTTATCAATAACCAAAACTGAGAAGCGATCGCAATAGTTAGATAGTAAATGTGGTTGATCTTTACCGGCAAATTGCCACCACGTCGACGCAGAAGTTCACTAACTTAATTAGAAATGTGTTGCACTTTGAAGTTAACATTAACTTACGCCCGAGATATGTTTTCCTACTGTTAAAACTAAGGATAGCGTCATTCAACCAAATTAAGCTCCTAGTGCATATTGTCGTTTTGTGCACTCTCCCTTGAATTATTCAGTAGCAAATTGGTTTGAGTGGCAGACCGTCGAATTTTATAAAGTGATGTCCATAGATCGCTTGTTCGAATCTAGCCCGAAAGAACGTTTTATCTTATTTTTAAAACGGCTTGACAGTCATGTCATATGAAACCCGAATCACCGCACTGATCAGACACATAATATGTTATGTTTTCCTTGCTGTACAGATGAGCTTACATTTGCAATCGCTGTTCAGACACGTTATAAAGACATATTCTAGTTAACGTGACCACATACGTTTTACTTTATTACAAACCATGTTTTTATATTCGTATTGTCCACCTAGTATCCTTATTATCCTTATTGTTTAAACTTTAGTAGTTTCATCATCTTAGATAATGATGAAATAAGTCTACTTCAGACGCTAACGTTAGTTTAGATTCACAAACATCACAGCCCTTTTGTATCTGTCACTTGCATGTTGTATAGGTTTCGTGTATCTCCATACAAACTCATCGTCCTACACCTCCTTGTACTGCGGTCGTATGGTAATATCTTCAGAACTAGCAATGCTTTCCAAAAAAGTGAATTGTTTGTTCGCAAAGTAAATGCCTTTGTTATCTATTGCCCATTTCTCAAAGACTAATGTGAAGCTGTATATAATACATCCCGCAATAGAAATAACTGCTACAATCTGTTCTTGCTAACGCTGTGCTCCTATTTCATCTATAAGTTTTAAAAATAGTTGACCCTTCCAGAATTTGAACATGTACCTTTTACTGCGTTGTCAGTTGCACTATCCGTCACGCCACCGAACGTTTGCTGAATAAAGAGTTTCTGCTACGTGCCTTCCAAAAAGGAAATCAGCACTCCGTTTGGCCAAGAATAATTTTTTGTGTTTTGGGTCGCAGCTCGTGTATGATTAGTTATACTACACCGGCCCATTTGCAAAAAGTTCTACAATTCCTTCGTTTAGAGCGAATTTAATGGTGCTACACGTAACAGGTAAAAGAATGTCTTTCGTTGCACATATCGCCGCTCTAAATGGGTGGAGCATATTCGCATCAGGTTTCGCAAGGCTTCCATTATCACCGTTCACAAAATTCATTCCTATTGTTACTTAAAATTTGTAATTGCGTTTTCCATCTCTAAGTAGCTAAACTGCTAGAAGGAAAAGTATGTAATAACCTCGTAACCCCGGATAATACTCCTATAACACACGTTTCGCTTCGTCCTACTCCTAGTCTGTGACATGACCAGAGCATCAGCCAATTACGAAAGGTTTTCGATCACGTTACCGAATATTGATATTTAATGATTTCTAAGCTTTAATAACATAAAAATAACAGATATTTTGTGAGAACAATGACTGTAAATGCTATTTAAATGTTATAATGAATGAGAATAACAACAATTCAAAGGATATTTTTGACATAGCCCATCCGTAAGCTGTCTGGCAACCTCGATCCCATACCTCTTCGGAGTCGGCATACATGCCTGCTGTACCAGTACCACGCAACAACGTAAAATGAAAGTGGGTAAAAATATTGATAGGAACGAGCTAGCAGTGGCCCGGACTTGGAATCTTATCACCATTTAGGGACCAGGCAAGAGGGGAATATTACGAAAGAAATAAACATGCTAGTTGGTCTACATTAAAGCGAAGGAATATAAGAAGATGCATAATTGCCTAATGCCCACATTTACAGTACAGGTTTTCTTTTAATGAACGTTCCTCTCTTCTCAATCCTCAAATGAATTGATTAGTGTGTGGCATCGATTAATTAGTTAACTACGTTTTTCCCTGCTTCCGTCTCCACCAACATACTAATGCATTCCCGTGGTGTTCGTGATATTCTATTTGTGTATGGCGCGAGATACGCGTGTACACGGTGTACTTCAAGATGTGAAGTTTTCCACATCTGACTGTTTAGTGATGTGTGGTGCAAGGCGGATTTCCAATTACTTTTTATTCCATTGAAATAAGTTTTCGTTGCAAACCATCAAAGGAAGTATTTAATTCGTCTGTAGTTTGTTGAACTTGGAATCGCGGTGGAAGATTGTACTCCACGATATGTCGCATGCTGTATGCTACACGGCCGGAAACTAAAATCACTAGCTTTAGTATCCTTGCGCTGAAATTATAGAACAACAGCGTTAACAGCCCCGATCCACACCGGAAAGCTTCAAAGTCGAGAAGTTCTCGATTACAATCAAACTGAATGCCGTGAATACAGATAGCCTGAAAGGTTAAGACACTGAAACAGAACATCTAATTTTTTGACTCAAGGAATACCGTACTTTACCTAGTAACAACTGTTCTTATCTTTAACGATGCGTTACGAGACTGCATCCAATATTCCGATAAGAATGAGAGCTGCCCCAGCAGCGTCTCATTAGCTCAGTGGTTCTCGCATTTCTTGCAGTGCAAAACTACTCGCGGTCCTGACCAGTGCACACCAGGTTCTTTACGAGGGGCGTTTGAAAAGTCCTTGCAAAAATAAAAACTACTTACGTGTTTGGGGTAAACCTATTTTTATTTTTCGACATAGTGTTCTTTTAGGCTTATACACTTCGTCTACCGCTGTTCTAAATTGTTGATCCCTTTAGAATTAGCGGAATTGTCCAATTCTGCAAAATAGCTATTAGTTGCTGCAGTAAACTCCTCGTTTGAATAAAATCTTTGTTACGCCAGCCATTTCTTCAAATTGAGGAACATACAGTAGTCCGAGGGAGCCAAGTCTGAAGAATAAGGGGGGAGGGGGATGTGAAATTAGTTTGAATCCCATTTCCATTAATTTTGCGACCACAACTGCTGAGGTGTGTGTTGGTGCATTGTCGTGATGGAAAAGGAATTTTTTGCCATCCAGTCGCCGGCGTTTTTCTTGCAGCTCGGTTATCAAACGGTCCAGTAACGATGAGTAATATTCACCTGCAATAGTGTTACCTTTTACCAGATAGTCGATGATGATTATCCCTTACGAATCCTAAAAGACAGTCGCCATAACCTTTCAGGTCGAAGGTCTCAGGAGTATAGTAATGTAACCATGTTTCATCCACAGTGACGAAACGACGCTTTAAGTCCTGCGGATTCTTCCTGAACAACTGAAAACTATCTTGCAACACTTCACAGGATTCCGTTTTTGGTCAAGTGTGAGCAATGACGGAACCCACGTTGCTGACAGCTTTCTCATGTCCAAATGTTTATGCAAAATGTTATGTACCCATTCATTCGCGATGCCCACAGCACTAATAATCTCACGCACCTTAACTCTTCTATCATCCATCACCATATCATGGATATTTTATCAATGATTTCTGGAGTTGTAACCTCCACAGGGCGTCCAGAACGTTCATCATCACTTGTGCCCACACGGCCACTCCGAAAATTTTGAAACCACTTATAAACTGTTCTAATCGAAGTTTCAGGGTCACCGTAATGTTTATCAAGCTTCTCTTTAGTCTCCTGAGGCGTTCTGCCTTTCATATAGTAATGTTCAGTCACCACACGACATTATTTTTCGTCCATGTTTCGACGATCACTCGACTTCCTTGATTCACACGAACGCCAAAAACAAAGAAATATATCCATATGGCTGAAGCTTGGTGTGCGTTCTTTCCAAAGATGCTACTAACTAAAAATGAGCTCGATACGCGCCGGTGGTGCCATCTCTGGGACTTTGCACGGACCTTTCAAACGCCACTTGTATTTCCCGTTTTATTTAATGGAGCAGCATATTGATAGAATAAACTTTAACAAAATGTAAAGAACAGATTTACACATTAAGTCTTCTCACAAGACCGACGCAGTAAGCTGTGATAATGGTAATAGATGTCTACTTTGTGAACATCAACCTTCTTCACTATAAAGGCGTCTCTGAACAACATCGACAGGTCAGATAGGACCCATATGTCAGGGGAATGGTTATGATTAACACTTTTATTTTCACAAGTCCGTCTTGATCACATAGATTTCTTTATACTTTATGACCGGTTTCAGCTTATCGCCATCTTCAGATCGTCAAAATATTCTGATATAAATTATCCCCAAGTTAAACATGTGACGCACATGTTTAACATGGCGATGATTTATATCAGAATATCTTAACGATCTGAAGATGGCGATAAGCTGAAAACGGTCATAAACTGTAAAGAAATCTATGTGATCAAGACGGACCTGTGAAAATAAAAATGCTAAAAACAAAATGATCGCTGACTCATACACAGACTTCATGTCTTCAATTGATATGAATGATTGTGAGGCAAATACAATTTTTCTGTGCGAAATCTGTGTAACAGCAATTAGGCACGCCTGTTGACGTTTTCTGACATCGGCGCTAGCAGGGCAGACAATCGGCATCGGAGAGTTCTCGGAACTGTTATTCCTAGCGTGTCGCAAGTGGAATAATTTGAAGCCCGGTAACCGTTCTATTGAGGCACGCCTGTTGACGTTTCCTGACATGGGCGTTAGCGGGGCAGACAATTGACGTCGGAGAGTTCTGGGAACTGTTATTCCCGGCGTGTCAGAAGGTGGAATGATTTGAAGCAGAACAATCGTCACCCTGAGGACCTTAGACGAAAGGCGATATAGAAGTTTAAGCAAAAACTATTTGGACTGCGAGACATTGGACTCTCAGAATCTATTCGACGCACTACAGAGAGGTTGGGAGCCCACCACTGTCCGGACACTTTTCGACACGTCTTCGACCTGGTATATCATTGAGTGGAGCAGAATTGTATTCAGTAATGAGTCCCGAATCGAACTACGCTCCAATGAGCAGCGAAGTGTCTGGAGACGCCCAAAACAGTGGTGGGATAAGCGGTGGAGTACCAACCTGATTGTCACCCGCCATATGATCCGATAACCAGGAGTGATGGTTTGGAATGCCATTTCCTTTCATAGCACAGCACCTTTGGTTGTCATCAGCGGTACCATTACAGCACAGTGCTACGTCGATAATATTCTAAGCCCATTTTGTTGGTTTTAGCGTCAAGCCATTCGTGGGTTACATTTCAGCAAAATATTGCCCACCCGGGGACAACTAGAGTTTCTACTGCTTCTCGTCGTGCTTGCTATACCCTACCTCGGCCAGAAAAGTCACCGTATCTATTCTCATTTGGGAACGTTTGAAGCATTCTGCTTTATTGCTCTGTTGGTGAAACTCTTTCCGTTTTTTCCGTTGTAATTTTTTGTAGGTGTGTACATGTACATCGCGTCTACCGGTATAAGTCGCATTCGAATAATTCCTTTGTGGTGGTACGCTATTATTCCCATTATAGCCAAGATGACTGCGTTCGAGCATTATTACTCGAACCTTACTACGACGGAGAGCGCTCGCGGTCGCTGGATGTCTACAGCTATGCTTTTTAATCCACCTTGTGGTTAGTGGTGGAGCACACTTTGGGTACCACTATAATTCCCCGTTGGTTGATCCATTCGCGACTGACACACAAGAAAATCAACTCTCGATGACCAACAGTATTTTCTCTATATCTTCTGATTTACTCGCCGTGTCGTTTCGCAAGATGTAGTCGGGAGGAAGCAATATATCGCCTGATACTATAGATATTTTGACAGTGAACTGCCCTATGATACATAGTGACTCTCTTGTTGACTGTGTTACTCATACAAGCGCACCCTAATAGCCTACATCCATCAATGATAATTTTACACAAATATTCCACAGACAGACGGGTTTATCCCTTAAACAAAATGGGCATTTGCCTTTAACAGCATCAAAGTTCAGTTTATCAAATCGTGACTTGCGTCACCTTGTAGAAAGTGAACATTTTAGCTAACTGAAGCAAAGATATAGGTAACCTAAAGTAGATAAAACAGAAATTGCTTAAAAAGAACAGAGAGAGGCAACGTGGCTA
Organism: Schistocerca cancellata; assembly: GCF_023864275.1. Taxonomy (NCBI): domain Eukaryota; kingdom Metazoa; phylum Arthropoda; class Insecta; order Orthoptera; family Acrididae; genus Schistocerca; species Schistocerca cancellata. The sequence goes on along the minus strand of NC_064627.1, from coordinate 113,587,138 downwards.
AGCGTGACGTGTGTCACTTTTAAGAAAATAGAAATTTACCGGAATGGAATTGAAAGGTATAACATACGTTAGACGTGATGCAGTCTACTTCACCACAGGGTTTAAACAAATAGCATCTTTAGCAAACAGCATATTTTATTCAAATGATCTTAAAGTATAAACTAACTGCCCTTGATGTGCAGCGCCATTAAAAAGAAAAACTCTTCCCTCTCAGTTATTACTACGCAATTTATAGCCGCGTCAAGCGTCGAAAATAATATATCACCACCCGAACGAGAAATCTCTGACAGACAAAGCTATCTGTGAGGCACGCAGCGCCAAATGTCAAATACAGGAAAAACATTCAAGCTCTGTGTCAAAATTTAGGGATAATCTTCCATATGGGAGGCATAATAACAAAAGGTTAGTACCAATTACTTCACTGACGTAATTAAGTATCAGAACAGGATAAGATTGAGGCGTAAGTTGTAATTGTGGTGGTACAACGCCTACTACCGAAAGGATTATTCAGCCTGTAAACAAGATATTAAATCCTCAAGTTAATGCTATTCAAGGAACTAAATTACCCACCCTATCACGTGGACGCGAGCCTCGACAAGCCTACGAACAAGCAACTTTATTACAGTTATCAATAGCAGTGACGAGAAAAGAGCAAACGACAAACAGTCACATGGAGTGAACTGATACTTGCTAACTAAAAACTGTGCTTTTAGCGCGTAATCTAGAAAACACAGCTAATTACAACTGTTAAGTAAAATACAAAGAACGAATACAGTAACCTTAGCAAGGAAGTTTTGACGTCAGTGGACACAGCCGTACCTGCACCATTACCGTCATGGTAAGTGATACTGAGCATTAACAAACTCCATGCGAACTACAGCTCCAGAAATCTGGTACTGATCAGTGACGCGTGCGCTTTCAAAACACATTAAACAAATGTCACCTGAAACCTATATTGAAAATTAGGCACAGCTACAGCATACTTTTTCACTATACAATTATCAAGAAGTGCCTGCAAAGGCAAAATTCGGTGCAACTTATTTGTATACTAGATATGCGTGGCGCTATGCACGACCTAAAATTTCACTCATCTACGTTAATGAGCACTAGTTACACATAATCGTCTCTCTCGTGTCTCAGAATATCTCACCATACTCACTCAAGTAAAAACTAGGAGACGCAATTACGCTGTACAACCCTCGCTACTATGACACATAGTGAACAGGAAGGCGAGCAAAACCAATGGGTTTGACACATATGTACTTCAAAAAGTGAGCTTTTCGTAAAGCTTGCCAATCCACAAGGGCAGTAGAGAGTAGCCCAGACTTGCCCCCATCTTCTGTCAGTGCTAACAGAACTACGCATGACTCCCCTCCGTGCCGGCCAAACATCGACTGTCGCTACCAGCACTCGTCAGGTCAGTGTACTCCGGTAGTGAGTGTGGCATTGCCCATCACATCCCCACTCTACACTCTCGCTCTCTTCGGAAACATTTCTGGCTTGGGCCAGGCACGAAAGACCTTTGTAGCTTGTAACCACATGTCTATCATTACCAAAGAAGCCATTGGTATACCCACTGCAAGACACAATTTAATTAATGTCAATCTGGGCTTTGCCCTTTTTCCTATTATCTGCATGTAACTTTCCACTTCAGGTACTTTGGGACACATATGGCTATTTTAGGGTTAGTACTGGTCCCAGTAGTTGGTCTTGAAATGTGTAACCAAACTGAAATCAATTTTTCAGCTACCTCATACGCAATATGTTAGTAGGGGAGTAAGGATGAAGCTCGAACAGTGTGTACTGTTCTCAAATTCACTTAAAATGTTGGCACCCCTGCCGGGGGGGGGGGGGGGGCGGCACCATCTCCTCTCCAAGTGCGGTAGATGTGGCAATGTCAGATTGATAATGTCACCTCCATCACTCTTCCCTTCTCCCCCATTTTCCCTCCCCTTCTCCTCTCCCCCACTCCCTTCCCAATTTTCTCTTCGGTGCCCCCTCTTGTGAACTGGTCTATGCTGGCCTGCTGGGGAGTAAGGATGCAAGAGACCGTCTTTATTTATTTACTTTTTTTTATTTTTGACATCTTATCCTGTCGTCAATGCTGTGAGGGAGAGAGGGGTGGAAGATCTGAGCTTGGGGATCCAACATATGAAATAGTGTGACTGTTCTGTTAAGTTTGTATTGCAAGAGAATAATGTCAAAACCCTCTTCTCACCTCAGTAATCCATTTACATGTGTGTGTGTGTTCTTGCAATACTTTTGCGGACACCAAGACTGGGTTGCGGGGCTTTGTATCGGCGTTGGATGGTGTAAACAAAAATAGCAATCCACATCAATTAAGCAATGCTTGAGATTGGATCTGTCATACTACAAGTATGGCTCTTTGATCGAAATCTTTTCCGCAGATGTATGAAAGGCCTGTGTAGTTTTGTCACGTATACTGGAGAAAATCCAAGTCAGCATGGCGGTACTGGTAGTTGTGGGAAAGATGAGAGCTGTGATGATGGATGCTGTAGATTTGGAAACAGTTTATTGTAGTTTTGCCGTTTAGGAGTGTTTTAATACAATGTCAATCTCGTAGACACTCAAGACCTGGAAAAGTTCGTAAATTATCCTATGTCTGCGTTCAGTTTTATTTATCCACCAGTAAACTACACCGGAATTTATAACACCAGACGGCAGAAGAATTATACAGAAGTGGTGTATCACAGAAGGCGAAAAATATTTGCCTCCAATCCAGGACGCGTTCTCTGCCGAATATAGATATGACGGATTTAGAGCTGGTTCTCACAAACACCTATTTTTCTCTCAAGTATTAAGGAGAGGAACCAATGTATCAAACAGACTTTAACCGTTCCCTACTAAAGAAATTACTCCTCTAAGTACAGTTAATGTGCTACATGCACAGTAAAGAAAACTGGAGCTATACAACATCAGAGCCATGAAATGAGAACTTAAGTATAAGGCGAAGACAACTGCAAATGGAAAAAGAAGAGGCAAGTTCAGATGTGCGAGCAGGGTCTGCATATGGCTTTAAACAGCATGCATTGGGAGATATAGTTACGATACGGGAAGGGGGGCTATTAGCATGTACAGTAAACAGTAACAGAATCTTCAGATGTGGTCTGAGTACAGGCCAAAATAAACACAGTAGCGCGTTCTGTGAGGAGGGTAGGCTGATGATACATAGGAATCTCCTAATGGTGGACGAAAGGTGCATTATGAAGATGTGGTGTCGAGACGAAACTGCCATGTCTCCCTACACCTCAGCAATACTGCTGTTGTCCTAAGAGCTGCCCCAGCATGTGATCACACATCGCAAGCCATAGAAATGAAAGCATCCTGACAGACGCGGTGTGTTGTAGTAACGTTGACAGTGTCCAAAGGTTTCGGGGGCAAGTCACTCAATTTCTGATCGTCCTTAGTGACATTTAAGTGCCGGATCCTTCCAAGAAAGCTACTGAAGTCGCTGCTTCAGGTTTGCAAACACAAACATGTTTGGTATGAGGTCAGAATTTCTGGTATATACACATCTTTAGCACCACACACACATACCATACAAAACATTTCCATTTTTCGCAGTTTACATGAGATATATTGCTCTTTGTATTAATTTAATCAACATCACACACACGTTAATGGTGGAGGCGTGGTTTAGCAGTGACTCAGAAATTGAGAACCACGGTGCAGTGCTGTTGGGTGAGGGCATCAGGGGACATGCAAGGTGATACGCTTTTTTGACTTATCAAGTCGTCGAAAGTACTGGTTTGGAACTCCAGTAATTGGATAAAATGCGTTGAAATTAAGAGGAACCTGGTTAAACTGCGAAAATTAATGAAACATGCTTAAAAATGAGGAAAATACAAAAAAGTGAGCGTATATACTTATTCTCCTGGGTGTATGACAATCACTCTGTTCCCCTAGCGGGGTGGTTGCCAGCTGACGGTGCATACTATCCATGCTCTACGGGTGTCACGTCCTGCAGCATACTCCACGTACAAGATGTGGTTATGAAATGTAAGCCATAAAAAAAACTGGGTAAAATGAATTTAAACTAAGGAAAATCTGGTAAAATTGCGAAAACTGATGGAAAATACCTAAAATTTAGGAAAATTCGACAAAAGTGAGGGTGTGTAAAGAACCATTCCTCTACAGGTGTATGTCCTGGACAATACACTGTTCCATATGCGGCTACACACTGTAAGACAGAAAAATGAGAGGCACAGTGTCCAAATATTTGCAGGCCAAGATGACCAGCACCTAGGACACAGAAACAGTGATCATGTGCCCGGGTGCAATATGAGGAAACGATGCTCTTGATCTCTTGGAATATGGAACACCAAGACATCTGGTAGACTGTAAATTACAACTTGAGGTTAAATGTAGAGGTGTAAGCCATTGGTCAGAATTGATATTCGTGCATCTGAAATGTTGTAATATCCACAAGAATGACAGTTTTTGTATAAGACTTCAATAGACACTAATTCTGAGTTTCTGGAAGGCAGGAGAGCGCGCGGGCCACTGGAGTGGCCGGCAACATCGGGGTTTGCCGGCGCCGGCGCATTGAACAGCGATCTCCACGGCCGGTGATGATGGTGCCCGCATTCCTAGCGGGTGCAGCCCTTGTGCTGCCTCTTCCCATCGAGAGATGTAGCGGGGGCCGCAGCATGCTGTTGACCATCCGTCCTTCACAGAATTGCCTTTGTCCCATCCATGGTAAAGATCAAGTATTACGTCATTGTTACAGGGATTAGCATTTCCTGGAAATTCTTTTGGTTTCTGGAGACATGAAACAGCATGTCATTGTCAACTCAACAATGACTAAAGCGGAGTATCACCAGCAGACTGATTTCTTTATTTACCATCAACAAGAATTTAGAACAGGCCTGAGAAAGAAGAATCACTACTTATAGGAGTGTACAGCTGCAGACTGGAAGCAGTATATCACTGTCAGCCCAACACCGACCAAAGCAGAGCAGCTGAAGTGAATGGACCTCTTTGTGTACTATCACTGAAAGGTTAGAACACGACAAAAAATTATTGAAATGACTCTAAACACTATGGGACTTAACATCTGAGGTCATCAGTCCCCTAGACGTGGAACTACTTCAATCTTTGCTGTGTTGTCGTCACGTAGATGGTTCAAATGGCTCTGAGCACTATAGGACTTAACATCTGAGGTCATAAGTCCCCTTGACATAGAATTACTTCAGTCTAACTAACCCAAGGACATTACACACACCCATGCCCGAAGCAGGATTCGAACCTGCGACCGTAGCAGGAGCGCGGTTCCGGACTGAAGCGTCTAGAACGGCTCGGCCACAGCGGCCGGCCTAGAACAGGCCAGAGAAACCAGAATCCCTACCTACGAGGAGGAGGAGGGAGAGGGGAAGGAGTGAGGTGAGATAAGAGGGTAAGTAAGACTGGTATTGTGCTGCTTACTCTGTGTCCATACATCGAGGTGAAGACATGCACTGTCCTGATGGAAGGTTCTTTTCCGATAGCTGTGTGATATTATTACAATGTTTCGACTTCCTGTAGAACCAAGCCCTGGCTGTACTAATAACGGAACGTAGTTATTGCTATTACATTGTGTTTTTTTAAATAGTTAACTTCTCCTAAGGCACACTGTACCATTCACAAAAGCAAAATGTTTACCGACCCCTGAATGTTCACTCAGCATTAGCTATCATTTCATTGTTTGGTCCTACCAGCAGTAGGTTATTGGTGAAGTCCTCCACACACCATAGTGTGTGAAACTTGCTAGTTGAATGTTTGTTTAAGGACTGTTGTATGGTGTTAAGTGTTTATATTGTAGTATATTCAGTGCCAAATTCAGTGATCTCGGTTCGATATTCATTGTAGCAACCATATCACAAGAGCAAGTTTACACTTATTCACTCGAGAGTTCATTGATTTTAGTATCACATCTGCTATTTGCACTGTTGTCATCAGAGCGTTCATTTTAAAAGTATAAGACTACAGCTTTTTCACGATGCGAAGTGAGGTCTGTCGGTGCAGTATCCATTGTAGCAAACATAATAACCACACCTGGAGACTGAGTTTACAGTTACGTACTTAATGATGTTGTAGATTTCAGTACTATATCCGCTATTTGCCCTGTCACAGTATTCGTTTTAAAAGCGTAAGAATACACTCCATACCACTGTAGCAACCATACGAATCATACCTGGAGAGCATACAATTGTAGTTCTTCATGCAGCAAATGAGTGTTTGTGTTTATTCAGTAACTTTTTTTAAATAAATGAGCTGACATTACAGCTGTAGAGTTCTTAGAACAGCAACGCTTTCGGAGACACGCAGCTTGTTACTTAAGGATGGGTAAGTGACCTTTATAAAATTTCTCCACCATCTATTAATCACCAAATGAGGTGGTGCAGTGTTCAACACAATGGCCTCGCATTTGGGAGGACGACGGTTCGAACCTGCGTCCAGTCATCCTGATTTAGGTTTTCCGTGATGTGCCCAGAGCGCTTCAGGCAAATGTCGGGTTGGTTACTTTAAAAGGGGACATCTTTCTTCCTCATCGCTCCCTAATCCGATGGGACAGATGACCTCGCTGTGTGGTGGCTTCCCCAACTCAACCAACCAACCATCTATTCTCCGCCGTCTGTACACCAGCAATCTCATCCTTCCTTATCATACGAGAACACACACACACACACACACACACACACACACACACACATACGCACACACATACACACACACACACACAAACACACACACACACAAGGACACACACAGAGAACTGTTGTTCAGTACAGTGCAGTATCTGAAACCTATACAAGACAGGCTTCAGATCATTTACCTGAAGAAGTAGAATAAACATAAGCGGTGATAGTTAATAATAGCAGGGAGTGCGGACACTGTTCTCCATCTGCCAGGGAAATCGGCTAACAGTGAGGTGATTTACGTAAAGACCTGTGTGTATCATGTTTATATGGGGCATATTATTTCAGTGGTGTTCCTACACGAGTCTGATTTTAATTAGCTGCGGACCACTTTCAGGCAGTGCCGGCACATACAGAATATTTGAAGCATGCCACTGGTAATTGCTCATTTCTTCATCCATGACGGATGCTCAGGTATCTCTCTATTCCTCAAGGGGACCCAGTCTTTCCGAGAAATAATTTTAAAAGGTTGTAGGAAGCATCTTGTTCTTGAGTCTGTTGCCCGCCTGTGTCTGATTTCTGCAGTCTGGAAACAGTATATGACCATCAACAGATGGGTCTCTCTGTCTACCATCAGTGACAAGATAGAAAAGGCCTGGAAAACCGGTGTCCATTCCTACAGGTGGAGGGGGGGGGAGGGGAGGGAGGCAGGAGAGGAGGTAGGATGGGAGGTAAGACTGGAGCATCAGCACCAAACATTGTCACAGGTCACTCACAAGATGGAAGGATTTTGGTACTCGATGGGATGCTTGCAGCAGGAGATTCACGGAATTCAGTTGTTTGATTAACAATATTTATTAGCAATCAGGCTACCTGTTACACTGACGGCTAATTCTAAACATTAGAAAAAACAAAAGAGGCATTTGGTTCCACAACAGTAGTCAGTGCCTTCTCCACGTTGGTGAGAGCTAACAGCATGTTGAGCAGCACTCAAAGTGAGGAAAACACACGTCCGACCTTACCGAGACTGGCTACGAGCGACAGGGAATCAGCGCGCCAGCGACTTGTCTGAGAACTCTCCATGAATACAGAAACATGGGTTTTTAAATAATCGTAGGGGGGGGGGGGGGGCACTATTTCTTCCTTAGTATTGTCGACCCAACGATCCACCAGCACTAAACAAGCGCCGGCCGATATGGCCGATCGATTCTAGGCGCTACAGTCTGGAACCGCGTGACCGCTACGACCGCAGGTTAGAATCATGCCTCGGGCGTGGATGTGTGTGATGTCCTTAGGTCAGTTAGGTTTAAGTACTTCTACATGCCCTTGATGGCTCTCAACAGTCAAAATGGCTCAGAGCACTATGGGACTTAACATCAGAGGTCATCAGTCCCCTAGAACTTAGAACTACTTAAACCTAACTAACCTAAGGACATCACGCACATCCATGCCCGAGGCAGGATTCGAACATGCGTCCGTAGCGGTCACGCGGTTCCAGACTGCAGCGCCTAGAACCGCACGCTCAACAGTCTTAAACGTAACAAAGTACAAGTCATTATATTGTCAGTATATGACAAACTACCGCCACTCTCTTCTGGCTGAATGTTTTAGAGTCGGTTATAGTGGTAGTATTGTTATTTCAATGATTTTTCTCAATTATTTGTACCTAGAGGTATTTTTACCTCGCCGACTGAGGACCCACTGCTCTAGTCAAGAATACTGCCAGCAGAGTTTGCTCAAATGTGTCCTACTGCCACGTCCACCTGCCCCTACTGCCTCCACTGATTACACATGTGTATATGTTCATCTTGATGTGTACCCTGGAAGAAGGGGTGCCAGGGTGGAAAGTGGGGGTAGGAGTGGTCTGAAAGCAGGACAATCCAGCAGCAGGCCCTAAAAAATAAGCAAAGTAAATAAACAAGGACATTACCTTGTATCTTTCCTCTCCAGCAGATTGGCACAGACTGAGTTTTCTCGTGCCAATTGGGCTCTGAGCAGTATGGGTGTTAACTTCTGAGGTCATCAGTCCCCTTGACCTTAGAACTACTTAAACCTAACTAACCTAAGGACAGCACACACGTCCATGCCCGAGGCAGGATTCGAACCTGCATCCGTAGCGGGGTCGCGTGGTTCCAACGGTTGTGCCTAGAACCGCTCGGCCACCCCAGTCGGCTCCTGCCAATTCACAAGAGGTGGAGGAAAGGGAATGTGGGGGACCGGGAGCGGAGGGAGGGGAGGTTAACTGGGGAAGGAGTTGGGAGTGCGGTTGGTGACTTTATCACTGAAACGTTGCTACATCTAGTCACCAGGGAGGGGAAATGATTGGACACCCCATGTAGAGCAGTCATCTTGAATAAATTTGGCAAGAATGCAGACTTTCCCAACTTTACCCTTATCCTCCTACTTACGTTACATACATTTATGTTGTTCAAAAGACAATCGCTACACCTAGAGTTGATCCTCTGCAAGTCTTTGTACATTTGCTTCCCACATTTTGTGACAGTCTTATTGGACTTCCAACTGATTTACAGTAAACAAAACAATTTCCAAAAGTCTAGATGCTAAACAGGACCTTACAAGGTATTAAATTTGTATATATATCAACAGTAAAGGCCGACGGCACTTTCTTAGAGTACACACATCTTTTACAACGGAATTTTTCCATCTGTTAAGAAACATTTGTGGCGCTATATCTGAGACAATATCCTGAATCCAATTACAAAGCTATTTAGTAGATCCGTAGCTTTGTATTGACCATATGGCTTCACCTGGGCGTCGATATATGAATATGGATGGAGTTGAATGTACGGAGAAAGGTTTGTTTGTAGAATATCTCTTGATTACTATAGATTTGACTTCTGCTCTATAGCTAGTTACAATTTTTGACTTTAAAATATGTTCCATACTTTTCAGGATGAACTGACGTCAGCGAATTAGGCTAAAATAATGTGCATGTTTCTGAACGCTAATTGCCACAGACAAGCTTCAGTAAACTGTTACTTGGTTGGTAGGAAGTTCTTTTCTGTAATGATATTGCGAACTACGAGGGGATTTAGTGAGTGTCTTGAGCAACAAACAGAGTAGAATTCTAAAAATCTCTTCCGAAGACGTCAAACAGTGTCGAAATTACACGGGCGAAAGCCTATTGTTAGACCACCATTCCGGCTGCGAAGTGAATATGTACTCTGACAAGCTGCGTACTATGTTGTCACAGACATTCAACGACGTCGTGAAAGTTGTCAGGCTCAAAATTGTTAAGGCTTTCGTGGCCACTTGTTGACAAACAGTTCACCACCGGCAATGGAGGGTGAAGCTTTGACAATGCCAGCCACTCGTGCTGGCGAAACGTCAGAAAAATCATTACATGAAAGTCGGCCGAAGAACCCGAGGCAGAAGCCAATAGGCAGTTTGTCAGGTTCATTGTGACCGAGTTCCGCTTGCATTGTGTCAGCGTACCTTCGTTGTCGACGGGAGTCTAGTGGTAGCCATTCCGTACCGTCACTGGATAACATTTGCAGACGTGGCTTCCGATATCCAGTTTGTTCCTCAGGATACCCCCTACAATTACGCGACTGTTTCTTTGTACCGTTGTGGTACACCTTGTAGAATCGTGTAGGTACCTCCTCAGATCCAGTTCCCTGCCCTCTGTTGGGTAATTTCAGCTGACATTATGCTCCGTGCTTACTTGTCTCAGTATGTCTTTTTTTAGAATTCGCGCGATGACAAAGCTAAGTCAGAATTCAGCAGTACGAAACATTCTAGGTAAACCCCCATTTGTGTTGTGGGGTGACCAGTGAATGACTGCTGATCATTATGCTGAGTATACTGACTTTGAGTAAAACCAGAATTATAATATTTCGTAAGACTAGTGGGAAGAATGTGACTTTGGAATGTCTCTCTCATTGTTATACTCACATTCTCGTTTGCTTCTTATAACTTTTCCTTGGCAGGAAGTCTAGGACTCCGTTTAAGTATCTGATAAACCTATTTCTGATTTAGTTGCAAGTGTCTAACTAGGAGATTGAACTATGGCGTATCTTTCGCATCTCTAACTAGTTTGCTTGATACGTGCATGTCTCGCGTGTATTGTACAATACCACTCAGTTTCATCAATTTCTATTCTGTCTCTTCATCCACAGATGTGGATGACGTTGACTGCTCCGATAATCTGCAATATCTGTCCCGTCAAACCTAAAATGTGGAAGTTATTTACTCCCTTCAATTAATATTCATGTTATCTAAAGTTTTTTCGCGAGTAAATGTAGGCCGTCTGGCCAGGTTGGGCATGCTTTAAAACAGTGAGTCTTCGTGTCGTCAGCTGCTTTATACTGATGAGACAAAAGTCATGGGATAACGATATGAACATGCACAGATGGCGTAGTGAACACAAGATATAAAAGGGCAGTACTTCGGCGAGCTGTCTTTTGTCCTCAGGTAATACATTTGAAAATGTTTCCGACCCCACTGTCGCCGCAGACTTTGAACGCACAATGGAAGTTGGAGCTAAATGTACGGGACATTCCGTTTCAGAAATCGTTAAGGAAATCACTGTCCCGAGGTCTACTGTGTCAAGAGCGTGACGAGAATACCAAATTTCAGCCATTACCTTTCACCACGGCAACACAGTGGCCGAGAATAGTGGCGTTTGGTTACAGCTGTCAGACAAGCAGCATCCGTGAAATAACCGCAAAAGTTAATGTGGAACGTACGACGAACGTGTCTCTAAGGACAGTGCAGCAAAATTTGGCGTTAATAGACTGTGGCAGCAGGCGACCGATGAGAATGCCACTGCTGCCAACACATCGCTGGCAGTGCTTCTCGTAGGCTCATGACGTTAGCAGTTGGCCCTAGACAAATGGAAACTTTGGTCTAGTCGGATGAGTCCCGATTTCAGTAGTTACGAACTGATGGTAGGACTAGAGTGACGCAGACCCCACAAAAACCGTCAATAAGGCATTGTGCAAGATGGTGGCTGCTCCATAGTGATGTGGGCTTTGGCCAACTGAACCGACCACTGAGTACAAATGTTTATGTTCGGCTACTTTGAGACCATTTGCAGCTGTTCATTGACTTCATGTACCTAAAAAACGATGGAATTTTCATGGCTGTCAATGTGCCACAATTGTTCGCTACGGGTTTGAAGAACATTCTGGACAGTTCGAGCGAATGATTTCGCCACCCAGATCGCCCTACACAACTCCCATCCCACGTTTGTGTTACATGATCGAGATGTAATTCCGTGCAAAAAATTATGCACTGGTAGCACTTTCGCAGTTGTGGGCGGCTATAGAGGCAGAGTGACGCAGTAGTTCTCCAGGGGACTTCAAGTTTCCACATTATGCCGGGCAAAACGAGGTGCGACATGTTATTAGGAGCTATCCCGTCGAACTGAGACCCTCCTACCCACCAAGCCACAGGGGTGCTCTCCGCACGAATGGGCCTTATACTTGCAACGGCAAGGCGGAATTTGGCGTCCCGCACAGAAGCCGCGATTTCCTAGGAGTAGGTGCTTTGTGCCGCATCGTACATAATGTGGTCGGCGAAATGAGTCGTGCCCTCGACAGTGACAAAATAGTGAAGTTGTATTTCGGCAGAGCGTAATGCCTGGTGCTCCAGCGCTTTGCGCCCACGCCTGACGGGTCAGCTGGTTCTGTACGAGCTTAACTCGTTGTACGCTGCGTTCTACTAAGCAACTGCTGCGAATCAATTAAATATGGTTTTTAAAATGGCTATAAAGTGTACTAAAATACTAGAATGCCCTCTGGAGTAACACTGAAGATTACTGGCCAGAAACAAATGAGTGGAACCATTTTCCCGTGAATTTCACCTACTCGAACCACTTGCCAGCGTCCTCCGACCAAAAAGAGGAAAGGAAGAGTGGCGTTTCTCAGTTATTAAATGAGAAGAAGGAAGACAAACTGTACTTTAGAAACTGGAAGATTCATCGAAGCCACCACCAAAAGAAAACACAATAGCCATGTTCTTCAAACCCTCGGCTACGAATGTGAAAAAAATTCTGCCGGATCTTATTAAACAGAGCAATATTGGAGTTTCCCGAGTCGTCGCAGAGATAGAAGTGTTAAACAACAGTGTCAAGCTGATTATTGTCCTCCAACAGGGTATTGTAGTGAAAGATATTCGTCCTTGCAGCTGACGTCAGCATCGTTCGCCACGTCTACCACTGACACGCTTATAACTGCTCTTAGTGAAATTACTCAAGTTTTTGATCTCAGGTCGTCTTCCACACAGCTGGAAAGCGATGCCAGCTGATGAGAAGGAAATCTGAAACATGCTTTGCAGCTCCCTTAGTCGTCGACTAAGTGGTTGTCAATCAGTATCTTCAACAAATCCTTCTTCCCTAGATTCAAAAATATGTTGCTGGATGTTTTACTGAGCTTCGCTAAGACTGAAGCAAAAAAAAAAATTCTTCTTCATCATCCATAGTTACCAGGAAATGCAAGATATTCCAGCTTTTTTCCCCTCCACTCGTTCCCATCAATACTATACGGTATGTAGCAATTACGTTAATGATAACTTTTGAAAACCCTTCCCAGACAGCTCGTTAGGACTAAATAGTTAATGCACTGGAGGTATCATTATATGAGTAAACAAAAATACGTGCTGCCGATGCAAAATTCCCTGTCCTGATAGCACACCGTGAAGTTCTTGCCCCTTGCGAAACCCGGTTTCAGCGGGAGGTGGTGTCGGCCTTTCGTGCCAGCCCCGACCGTATTGGGCCACGGCCGGGACCGTTGGTTGTGCGAGGTCGCGCCAAGCATGGAAACGCTCCAAATATAACAGCGGCCGGACTCTTACTAAACATTAGCTGCCGAGGTCTGTGGTTTGAAGCCAGCCTTACAGAACCGCCAGATGTAGGCTCGAGGCTCATGTAGGATTCAATTATACTACGACGTAGTGAGTGTTACAAAGAGATTATACACCTCCCGAGCCGCCGAGACACCATTCTCCACCACAGCATACCAGCATCCTCTCAGTACATTACCCAGTCCAGAGTTTAGCATGAGTTTATTTAATTTAACCGGTGAAGATAATGTGTCTATGCTGATGAAGGCCCGGGTTCCCGGGTTCGATTCCCGGCGGGGTCAGGGATTTTCTCCGCCTCGTGATGGCTGGGTGTTGTGTGCTGTCCTTAGGTTAGTTAGGTTTAAGTAGTTCTAAGTTCTAGGGGACTTATGACCACAGCAGTTGAGTCCCATAGTGCTCAGAGCCATTTGAACCATTTTTTTTGCTGATGAAGACAATGTGATACAAAACATTGTATATTAATAATGGTCTGTGTTCGACGCATACTGAAAAATATTTGGAGGTGAAATCACCCTGCTGCCTTATCTGCTACATGGAGAAACAATGTGTAACATCATACTTACACCATAAACATGAAACACGACACTAATGCACAAATCACGGTTACAGCCATCATAACAAATATACCTAAGCGTTCCATGCAGAAGATACACACAAAAAGACGAAAGTGATACTTTGATTGGAATAGAATGCCAACAGCACCGCGCATTAAGCAGCCACGTAGAAAAATCAAGCAAAAAATTACTTACTTCATTACTTCATTTTTTTTTTTTGAGTCATCAGTCTTTCGACTGGTTTCATGCGTCCCACAACGAATTTCTCTCCTGTGTCAACCTCTACATTTCATTTACTTACTTAACTATTCGAAAAGAAAGTATGACACCATGTACCAAGTTACTAGAGTTGTAAGTTGCAGCTTATGGTATTACGTTGGAGAGGCAACCTATACGCCAAAATATGCTGCTTGACCCTTCTGCATCAACATGCCCTTGATAATGAGAGAGTGACGATGCCACTGAAACATACCATCCAACATCTAAGCAAACGAATATGATTGTTGAAATCACAATACATACAAGCAAATGGCGAGCCGCCAATATTGTGATTTCATAAGGATACTGCATCTGCGAGCTATAGAAAAACCGGATGGACATCATATAAGGAACTGAGGAGATACCATAATGTGTTAGAATTGAAGAGAGAAAGTAAGCGTTGCTTGTAGAAAAGCTAGTAGCCTAATGAAAGAATCGCCACCAGTTACTCAGCAGGAGAAAATAAGATGAGATAAAACTGCACGTAGCTAATGTGTAAAGATATCATCATTAGACCACCGGCAAACGAATGGTGTGCATTTTCTCTGAAATGTCAAAGGTACGTGAGCTTCTACGTAATAACGAAACCTGAACCAAATAGATTCTGGTAAACAATACCACGTTTGTGAGTTTTATCGTAAGTATGTTTATCGCGAAGTCTTCGACTAAAGATGATGAATTGGAAACTCGTTAAACGTTGTTATTAGATGACGCTGACTTTCAGCTGATATCACGAAAAAACGTCGGCAATGTACTCTTTTCCCATCCATTTATAATGTGACCCCCACAATATTTATTAGTGTAAGATATTTTCCATCAATATGCGTTTGCGATACTGAAGATTCGTCTTTGCCCGCAATAGTTTTGCCCTATGACTACATCTGAGGTGAGACAAAGCATCCGACATCCGATATCACCCACGTATTGTTCACTACTCTGAAACTTTACCGCAGTTAAAAGTTTTGTTAACTAAAAGGTGCTTGTACATAAGTACATGCATCTAAATTGCATTGTTTCTTTTTTCCAGTGGAGATATTGTTAAGTAAAGATGGATTTTTTCGTATCGATTTGTCGTATCGCCCACGTAGTACGTATCCCTCTTTGGTATTAAGGTAGAAAACTATTCTTTATTATGTGGAAATGCGTTAACAGAGCTAATTGTGAAATAATTGAACACTAAGCGGAACACCTATGCAGTTATTCATCGACTTTAATCTCGAAAGACACAGTATAGGTATTTTACGGAAATACGATGTAAAATGTGTTTACCGACCTCCATCAAAGGTTAGAGTGTTTTTGGGTTATGTTAAGGATGATCGTCGTTTGCGTAAGTCGGGTGTGTATCACCTTCCTTGTAGTTGTGGCATGGCATAT
This sequence comes from Schistocerca cancellata, assembly GCF_023864275.1. Lineage (NCBI taxonomy): Eukaryota > Metazoa > Arthropoda > Insecta > Orthoptera > Acrididae > Schistocerca > Schistocerca cancellata. The sequence goes on along the minus strand of NC_064627.1, from coordinate 113,571,489 downwards.
ATTGATCAGACTATCAGGACCGTGGAGGACCGATGCCCTAAGCGTAAACGGCACACACGATTACAGCAGCCAAGTAGATCTGCTATTCGATACTGGTCATCCTATGTTATATAACAGTACCGAGATATTGGCATGCACGTAAAGCTATTGGGACAGTGTTATCAGGGAGGCAATTGAGATTAAATTAGCGAGCAACCTTTTAAACAGAGATGCAGTTTGTTGTCTAAACTCTGCTTGGAATCCGGCTCTCTCCCTTGTCAAGATACGGAGGGACAGAGTCAATGTTACCTCACGTGCTAGTTCGTAGTCTTTCACTATCAATATCTCTGACTTGACTCGTCTGTGGTGGCAGTAGTGTTCTGTGTGTGTGTGTGTGTGTGTGTGTGTGTGTGTGTGCGTGTGTGTGTTATCTTTTCTGTAATACTCCTAGAACCAAGGTTTTAAATTTACCTGTACGTCGCCCGTCGGTTGGAGTTTGTGCCTTGGAAATGGCGGGGTGTGCTCCGGCCGAAATATCGGCGGTCGCTGTAAATATAACCTGGCTGAATTCCCGTAAGTTGTTTGAAAAAAGCAGAGGTATCGCACTATGTATTTTGCACTTTACGTTGTACGTCACCTATTAACAGGAAAAACTTCTGCTATTGTAAGGAGCCTGTTTGTATGTTGGCAGCGCTATAGACGGCATTAATATCGTTAACAGCGCTCTGCGCCCTCTGTGGTTGGACGTACTAGCAGTTAGCGAGTGGATAGAGAAGTGTGTGAATATGTTTGTCTTAGTGGATATTGTGTTGGCAGGGCATGCATTGTAAAGTGATACGCAAGGAAATGTAAAATGAGGATAGGTGTTCTTGGTGATGTCTGGGTTGTGGAATTATTGACAACTATGTAATTTTTAGAACTGGATTTCACATGAAAAACGTAAAATTTTCTAAATACATTCTTTACTCTTCAACATAATCTTTCTTTTGCTGACAATATGCCTCCTAGTAGCTAGAATTTATAGCAATTAGAATCTTTTAATTTATCTGGATGTCGTTGATGCTTGGTGTAATTGCTGTAGTTCGTGTTATGAAGATTTTCTGTGAGGTAAGTGACTTATAAAAAAATTCAGTTCGTGATTTGAAATGAGTTTAGGCAACTATCAGAGTTGGAGGTAGTTTCATATTTCTTTAATTTCAGATTTTTTTATTTTTATTATTGTTGGGATTTCTAGCAATTCAGGGCCATTCTTTTGTCTTAATTATTGGAAGTCATGTTGTCACTATATAGCAATCAGATTGCGTTGGGCTTGTATATTGTGCGTAGTAAATGAATAGGTTAAGCTTGTGTTGTCTTTGCCAGGGAAAATTCTATAGGTCAGTGTTTAAATAATAAAAATAAGTAAAGAATTAGTTTCAATATCTCTTGTCAGTGAAAAGCGAGCATTGTCAATGTCCTATTATGAGGTGGGAAAAAGGGTAGAGTATGAAATTTTGTTTAATCGTTGTGCTCAAAATTGCGGCACACAACACATTCATAACTTTTGCCGTTTCACACTCATGCGCCTCGTGTTTTCTGCGTGAACAAAATTATATCATTCGGTGCACTCGCATTGCACTGACAAAAGGCAGCGCACGTTTGTTATTTAGTTAACAAACAGGACAATATTTGCGGGCTCTGTTTAACGCGTGCAACACGCACAGAGTCCACAATTGACAAGCTTCCTGGTGAAGCTGTGATGGTGAGACTGTTTGTACAATCATTGGAGACTCTTTTGGAACAATTTCAATGCAAGTATGCACTGTTTGTTTGCTACGAGACCATACGAGGAACCTAACTCCTGTCTAATTTTTGCCCGAAATGTGTAGGAACACCAAACTACCGTCCGCAGGAGCTTATAAAGGGTACTTTTAAAGGGTATTTCATTAGTTTTAGCTCTTACGTAATTGCTCTTTTTGTCAGTTTGTTATTTAGTGAAGCGGTCGTCGGCGAAACGATTGCGTTAGGTGACTCTCTCTTGTTTCCAGCATTCATTGTTAATGAAATGGAAGTCTCTATTTAATATTATACCATTTTAAAAGTATGCATGTATATTAAGACGAAGCGTATTATATAGTTTTTCAAATGAAAACATTGTACACTAAGGTATGTACAATTTCCAGAATTGTATGATTTTGGCCAGTTTCGGCTTCGTTAGCCATTGTCAAGCAGCATTCAGGCAGACAGCCTTGTAGATATGGCAATCACAGCTACGAGCAATCATCTTGAGTGATAATGAAACGCTTCAATTATATCTAGTACTTTATTTTTAGATCAGTATCGATTTCATGACACTAAGAGCTAAAAAACTTGGAGCTTTGTACACAGTTCAGAGCGCTTAAGCTCTAGAGTTTTACTTACATGTTCACCTGAAAATGTTAGGCTCTTAGGGCCATGAAACCAACAGTGATCTAAAAATAAAAGACCGAGTACATAAGAAGAGGTGTATTAACACCCAAGACGAGCACTGAGGTAAAATATAACAACACATACAGCACGAAAAATTGTTCGGCAGACCACATGTGGAGCTACATATAACCACTAGCGTCGTCACTGAGAATCTGCAACATTTCACGCACCAACGTAAAATTCGTTCTTTTGGTATGTCCACATAGATGTGATACTTAAATGTTTATGTGGCTCCATATGAGTGCTGGTGGATTCATTTGCATGCTATATGTTGTAGTGATACAGAATTCGTGGATTTTTCCTCCTGCACGATATACACGCTCGAGTCACATTAATGTGATCACTTGGAAAAAGCCTGAAAACCACCTTGCAGCGCGGACTTCCAGGAAAAGAGTCAATAAGGTTCTGGAAGGTACTGACTTCAATCTCTAGGCCAGCTGCGCTAGGTTTGTCAGCTGAGGATTACGGCGCGAACATTCCACCTGAGGTGGCCCCACAGATTCTCGATTGAGTTCGAAGAGTCTGGTGGCCAGGAGAGTACGATAAGCTCATCCTGTTGCTCTTCGAACCACGCACACACACTACGAGCTGTGTAACACGTTGCATTGACTGCCGGTAGATGCTGTCGCTCCGAGGAGAAGCAAACTGCATGTAGACGTGGCCACTGTCCTCAAGGATAGATGGATACACGAGTTGATCTAATGTGACTTCCAGAATGTCGATGTCAGACATAAAATTACATGAAAATATTTCCCGGAGCATAAAGCTCCCTTCTGGTTGCAGGGTGTGACGCTTCACGACGTGTACGCCAACGGCAATCTTCTGATGGAACATAAAACATTTTTTTTTTTCAGAAAAGGCCACGTATTGACACTCAGTGGACTTCCAGTGTTGGTAATGAAGTGCAAATTCCAGCTTTCGTATCTGATGAACAGCAATCAGTCTGGGTGGATGAACAAAGTGCCTGCTGCGGAAGCCCTTACGCAACAACGTTTGGTGAGAGGTCGTTTAGCATACACTTTCGGTAGCCCCTTGGTTCAACTGGGCGGTCAGTTTCTCAACTGCTGCACGTCTGTATGCCCGTACATATCTTTGTAGACGTCGTCTATCGCCCGTGATGCACCACAGTAGCCTCGGCGCCAATTTTAGGTAGTGTTATTTTGGCATGCATGGTATAGTTTAACCACGGCAACATGGAACCCTTTCCAAATTTAGCCGTCTCGGATAAACATCCAAACTTAGCAATATCACCTGCATAACGTAGCATGTCTATTTTCTGCCCATTAATTTTGATCCTCACCTCAGTAGTTTCTCGAACTTGGCTTATAGCTTCCTGGATGTAAGCGTTTAATATAAGACGAGAGACAGCACATCCATGTCTTATCCCTTTTCTAGTATTTGCTTCTTGTTCCTGGTGACAGTTCCTAATCACTCCCATCTCATTTTTATAGAAACTGAGTATCACAGGGATGTCTTTATACTCCATTCCACTTTTCCTCAGCACTCTGAACATCTCTTGTCAGATAACGTTATCAGATGCTTTTTCCAGGTGTGCGAAGGCAATGTAAGTTGGTTTATTTTTCTGTAATTGCTTGTCGGTAAGGAGTCTCATTGCCATAATCGCTTCTCGTGTTTCCTGTCCCTTCCTGAAACCAAACTGATATTCAGTATATCCCCCAACTTCTTTTGAATTACGTTCAGAATTATTCTTATTAGAATTTTTGGTGCATGTGATATTAGGCCTAAAGTTCGGTTCTGTTCACATTTGATGGCTACTGCCTTTTTCGGTACAGGAACAATGATTCATTTCTGGAAGTCTGCCGGTATCTCTCCTGTGTTATAAATGAACCTAATATGTTTAAGCAGCATCATTTTCATGCTGTTACCAGCATTCTTTGTTAGTTCTGCAGAGATGTCATCAATACCTGTTGCTTCGTTGTCCTGTAGTTCTTTTAGAGCTCTGGCAAATCCTTCTTGCAGAATGTCATCTCCCTTGTCATCTTCGTCTACTTGCTCTTCTCTTCCTATTACTTCCTCCGAAAGAGGTATTCCGGCATACAACTCCTCAATATATTCTTTCCATCTCTTTACCATGTTTTCACCAAACTTTCGCCTCTTTATTTTATATTGTGCCTGGGAGTGTTGTTTTACGTTTGCTAAAAGATTTATTTGCTGTTCTGTAAGCTACGTCAGTTCTTCCGTTTTGCACAATTTCTTCCCCTTCCCCTTCATATCTCCTCAAGAAAATTTTATTTTGCTTTTCTAGGTTCTCTATTAACTAAATTCCTTAGTCTTCTGTAAACGGCTTTTTCTGGTTCATCTGGTGCGTTTTTGTATAATCTTCTGTTTTCTATAAGCTCAATAACATCTGCTGCAATCCATTTCTTCCTGTTTTTGGGTTTAGCACCAGCAATAAAAATATAGGGTCTATCAAAAATGACTTTGCAACTTTGAAAACTTATATTGATTTATTCATTTAACCGTCAGACGTGATTTTGGTGTCATTACATAACACAATACATCAAGTATTTTACCATGTATCTAAAAAGGTTAAAAGTACCTTCCATTGGTTATGTGGCACACATCCCATCTTAAGTTGATTTTTGCCAAACTCACTGCGGAATGTCAGACATCACTTATCCAACGGCGATGTAGATTGCAGCTCTGAGTTCTTATAGCGAAGCTGGTAAGGGTGGATCATATAAAGTACCCCTGGTGACTCTCCAAGCCGGCCGGTGTGGCCGAGCGGTTCAAGGCGCTACAGTATGGAACCGTGTGACCGCTACTGAAGCAGGTTCGAATCCAGGCTCGGGCATGGATATGTGTGATGTCCTTAGGTTACTTAGGTTTAAGTAGTTCTACGTTCTAGGGGACTGATGACCTCAGACGTTAAGTCCCATAGTGTTCAGAGCCATTTTAACCATTTGAATTTGACTCCCCAAAAGAAAGATCAAGAGTTGTCAGGTCGGGTGAACATGCTGGTCATTCAATTGGCGTACCTCGGCTCATTCACAGACGTGGAATGTTTAGGAAATCCCGAACGTCTTACCAGCCAAAACTTCCCCTGTTTTCCTTCTAGATGACACTCTGAGTAAGGATAATCAAACAATATAATATCACAGATGGTAAAATAGTCTATATGAAACTGAGTGGCAGTCGAAATGCACAATAGCTGTTTATTGTGGTTTCACTGTATGCCGACCCGTTTCATACCCAGGAGGTATATCTTCAGGTCATATAAAACTAATACTTCACTTCCAGAATGAGATCTTCACTCTGCAGCGGAGTGTGAGCTGATATGAATCTTCCTGGCAGAAAAAAACTGTGTGCCCGACCGAGATTCGAACTCGGGATCTTTGCCTTTCGCGGGCAAGCGCTCTACCATCTGAGCTACCGAAGCACGCCTCATACCCGGTACTCACTGCTTTACTTCTGCCAGTACCTCGTCTCCTACCTTCCAGGAGAGCTTCTGTAAAGTTTGCAAGTGAGTACCGGGTGTGAGTCGTGCTTCGGTAGCTCAGATGGTAGAGCACTTGCCCGCGAAATGCAAAGGTCCCGAGTTCGAATCTCGGTGCGGCACACAGTTTTAATCTGCCAGGAAATTTTCAATACTTCACTTGCCAAGACTTCGAAGGTCCAAGTGCACATAAAAACGAGTCACTGTTCGCGAAAACCTAGGATGAGACGGCAGATGGGCATCCTATCGGATCGACTGACAGATATTAACAGACAGGAATAACACATTCTGAACGCGGAATGGTAGTTGGAGCTAGACACCTGGGACATTCCATTCCGGAAATCATTAACGAATTCTATATTACGAGATCCAAAGCGTCAAGAGTGTGCCGAGAGTACCAAATTTCAGGCATTGTCTGTAACCAAGTCAACGGCAGTGTTCGATGGCCTCCACTTAGTGACCGAAAGTAATGGCGTTAGCACAGAGCTGTCAATGCTGAAAAAGAAGCAAGGTTGGATGAAAAAAACCACAGAAATCAATTTGGGACGTACGACATACGTATCTGATCTGACAGTGCTCCAACATTTGGCGTTAATGGGCTGTGACAGCAGACGACCGACGAGTGCCTTTCCTAACAGCACCATTGTGCCAACAGCGTCGGCTAGTGACAGCGTCGTTTGGACCCTAGACGACTGGAAAACCGTGGCCTGGACAGATAAGTCCTAATTTCCGTTGGTAAGAGCTGATGTTGAGGTTCGAAAGTGGTGCAGACCTCACGAATCCAGTGATCCAAGTTGTGAACAAGGTATTGTGCAAGCTGGTGGTTGCTTCATAGAGGCTGTATGTACACGAAATAGACTGGATCCTGTGGTCAAACTGAACCGAACATTGAATAGAAACGGTTATGTCCGGCTACGTGGGGACCATCTGAAGCTATTCATGGATCTCATGTCTCCAGGCAACGATAGCATTTTTGTGGATGACAATGTGCCATGTCTCCGGTTTGAAGAACATTCTGGACAGTTCACGCTAATGATTCGGCCACCCTGATTACTCGACAAGAATCGCTTGGAAAATTTATGGGATGTGATTGAGGGGTCAGTTCGTGCACAAAATCACGCAACGGCAACACTTTCACAATAACGGACAGCTTCAGATTCAGCTTGGCTCAGTATTTATGTAGGGGATTTACGACGACTTGTTGACTCCATGCCACGTCGACTTGCTGCACAGTGCCGGGAGAAACGGGTCCGACATCATATTAGAAGGTAACCCATGACTTTGGCGACTCATGTACAACACTCAGTTTGTACTGGAAAACACGATACAGTGGTGTAGTACATAACACGATCCAAAAAACTTCACTTAAGTTCATAGATGCTATGGACCGATGAGCGCCTGTTATTTATTGTTAAGTATTTCTATACGCTATTGATGTCAGTGAATAAAATATAAGCATATCATGGAAACATTGCCAAGAAATGAAAATAGCTTCTGAAACTAGTTTCGTGAGACCAACAACCCATCGTCCGTTCAAAAATGGCTCTGAGCACTATGCGACTTAACTTCTGAGGTCATCAGTCGCCTAGAACTTAGACCTAATTAAACGTAACTAACCTAAGGACATCACATACATCCATGCCCGAGGCAGGATTCGAACCTGCGACCGTAGCGGTCGCTCGGCTCCAGACTGTAGCGCCTAGAACCGCACGGCCACTCCGGCCAGCCATCGTCCGTTCCCATCATACGTGGGCATTTCTCCATTACTGATTAGGCAAATAAACCATTTAGCATGTACTAATTTCTGCAGTTCACTAACAAAAATAGTTAGGAATCAAAAGGTTCCATCGGATTTCTTTCCCACTGTTAAATATTAATTGTAAAAGCAAACAGATTTCGCTGATGATGATGCAGTTACATTTGTGGGCGTAAAGGAAGGCGAAATATTTTCCGATGGTAAAGTTTTGTTCATTTTATGACACAATCATAACCGATTTCGCCCCACAGAGGCTACATTCAGATGCTACAATAAGGAAAAACGAAAGGCTTACATTAAGATATTACAAATGGTAGGGGAATTACGTATATATACAGCTAAGAAGTGTAGTAATAAACATACGAAATCAGGGGTCTGCCAAATTCATTCCGTCATTGGAAAGAAAATTATAACGACAATACAGGTCCTCTGACTTGAAATTTAAGGAACACACCAACGCGAACAGTAAAACACATTTAGGGTTACATATAATAACGGAGGGACGTAATAGTGGTAATACTGCTGCTACTTAAAGTAAACGGTCAGATATTTTAGGACCGGAGATTTGCATTGCAAAAGGGAAGGAACAAAACTCTTTAAAATTCTGGAAGAATTTACAAGAGAGGCGTATTTTGACATTTACGACGGTGTATTCAGATGAGGTGATCGCTGCGTCCTGCATGTGTCCTCCGGCTCGTGATGATGCCTCTCTGCGGCCAAGTGCTGCGCTGTGCCGTTCGGGCCGCATATCCATATCCATAAACGGAAACACCTCGCAGCAGGCAGTGCGAGCGATCTGTGCCAGAAATCAACCGTTCGGTTCGTGTCGTCTCTTTTGAGCTTATGGGCAGTGGTGTAAACATCCAGTATTCCGAAGTGGAGATGCCATCAGCCGTTAGAAATGTGTACCATAACTATTGCTCCTCTCTTTTTTATTATGAAGTCTTTACTTTGCTTTAAATGCAGTTCCACTGATTTAGCGACCTTGATCTACTTTTACGTTTTGCGAATAACTGGTATAATTTTATTAAAAATTTGACGTATTTTGGGGTTTTGACAATTAAAGATTTGTGTTATAGAGGACGCACGTATTTAGTACTAAGAGTAGGGAAAGACAAATGCAGTTGTGTGCATCTAAATATCTCCCTGTTTTTGGTATTACGTTTAGTTTGCTTACTAAATGACGCCCTTAGATTTGATCTAAATGAAGTTAATTGCGCATTACTTAATCACAAGTAGACCTGGTGAAAATATTGTTACTTGTTGTAAGAACTTAATATAGCCTAGCTTGTAACTTATTCCTAGTGCAGCAGATGAATACTATCGTTTTGGTGGGGGGACTGTCATGACTGACCGAGCGAGGTGGCGCAGTGGCTAGCACACTGGACTCGCATTCGGGAGGACGACGGTTCAAACCCGCGTCTGGCCATCCAGATTCAGGTTATCCGCGAATTCACCAAATCGCTGCAGGCAAAATTCCGGGATGGTCCCTTTGAAAGTGCATGACAGATTTCCTTCTCCACCATTGACACAATGCGAGTTTGTGCTCCGTCTGTAATGACCTCGGTATCGACCGGATGTTAAACCGAATCTTCCTTCCTTCCTTCCTTCCGGTCATGATTGTGTCAGAAAATGTGACTTCGTCAAGGGTAAGCCCAGCAAGTCAGTAATCCACCTCCGAAATGTCGGTTTCTACAAAATATTTTTACGAATCGGAAAAGTCGTATAACGAAGCTTTTCATTTACGTTAATGAAGGGCCTCTGAACTCAGTTCTTTACTTCTGAACGATTTTAGATTCATAGTTTCTTTCTACACGAGATGATTTCCGCAACGGACAGCAAAGGTGCTGTCTACATGGTTGGCAGCAACGTGTTGCACGCCTATGGCTGTTTTTCTATTTTTGAATGTAGAGTCTTTCGACTGTGTTGTTGTCATTCTCCAATTCCTCCTATTTTTGTGTTAACAGTTTATTCCTCCGTAATTTTTTCACCTAAAATATTCTCGTTAGCATATTCTAGTTTCCGTCCACCTGTTACATTTATCTCAAGAGCTTCACAGGGAGACGGCCCATTCGCTGACTCAGCACCTTCAGCACTTTTTGAACAGCGTTGTATTACAGATACACTGAAAGCCCCTGTCGCCATGTGGCAACGTCACCCAGAGGGTGGGGAAGGGGGAGAGGGGAAGAGTGAAGGTTTAAGTCGTCCAATGTGAATCGAGACGTCTTCCACCCTCCACCCCGCCATATTGCTCTCGTCCAATAGGGATCATTCGAGTCCAATTTTGTTACAAATTATTATTATTTCAAAGAATTATTTGATCAATCGGGGGGGGGGGGGTTAAGACATCCGTGTTGCACGCGACTCCAGTGTCTACACAGACGTCGACGCTGTACCTACACAGCCACGCCGCTGTCACCCGGGTCTGCAAGCGCACCGACAGCTCCTGTCGTGTTACGACGGCATGGACTTGCCACAATCACACGTCGCAAAACATTTTGCAAGCGTGGCGTCACGCGATTTTCCCAAATTCGCCGATACGATGTCGGCGGCGCACTCTGCTAGCGCTTGACAGACGTTGTTCACCGAGAGAGAGATATTAGAAATCTTATTCCGATAATTCAGATGTAAATACAATTTAAACTTACGTGCTTTTACCTACACACGTCCCCCTACATTTCGCCCATTAGTACCTAGATATACTAATAAATGTCTGTTACATGCCTAAATACACGCACGGACGAAGTACATCAAAACACATCTCCGATATTGTTACGTGCATCTCCGTATACGCCACAATCCTAGCCGACAGATAAGTGCCTTGAGTGCCAGCAGTTGGTAAGCTCGATGCACAGCGCTCCACTTAGGTGGAACGTTTACATCAATGACAAGAATAACAATAATGATAATAAAGCCTAAATTTACCACTAAAATACACATTAAAAGCAATCGATAAATCACCCACCGCAACACGTGAGAACTTCGAAAAGTGTCATCACAAATCGTTTGGTTTATGGTCCATTACAACCTAAACAAGAGCGCCTGTAAACCCGTCACTTCAGACTCATCCTGTGGTTGTATTCGAAATCTGTGATACTATGTGTTAGAACTATAATTATCCTTGGATGAGTGGAATCTTCTGTGTAGTGTCTCAATGCTGATTGTTGCTTTATTCCATGGAAACACTCCAGTAACACTACGCCACGGTCACCTTATCCAGGTGGATGTCGACACTGTGCATGTGCTTCACCGCACCGAAAGGGTAAAAGTTTGAACACCATTCCTGTAACGTCTGATGCTCATATCGTGAAACAGTTTTCCATCTACGCCACTTGAGTATCGAAAGTTTAATTACGATCAGCCTGTAGGACCACGATGATGTACTGTCAGCAGAAGCACGAACTGTATTATCAGACTATTTTGAATGGTACCGTTATCATCTGTTCCTCAAATCGAGGGATCACTAGACTACCGAAAACAAGATTCTGTGTTCAGTCTTCTTAGTGGATTCGATGAGGCCCGCTACGAATTCCTACCCTGCTCCAATCATTTCATCTCAGAGTAGCAGTTGCAGTAACATACGTCCCCAGTTATCTGTCGAATGAATTCCAATCTCTGTCTTCCTCCTCACTTCGTACACTCTACTGGTCCCTCTAGCACTACGGAAATTATTCCCGACTGTTTAACGGATGTCCAGTCATTCTATAGCATCTTTTTGCCTATTTTTCCGTGTTCTTTACGTCGCCGATTATCCGGAAAACCACCTCAATACTTATCTTATCAGCCTAGCTGATTTATAACATTCTTCTATAGCACCATATGTCAAAGGTTTCAATTCTCTGCCGTTCCTGTTTTCCCAAACTCCGTGTCCTGCTACCGTACAATGCTGTGCTCCAAACGTATATTCTCAGAAATTTCTTCCCCATCTACACTCCTGGAAATGGAAAAAAGAACACATTGACACCGGTGTGTCAGACCCACCATACTTGCTCCGGACACTGCGAGAGGGCTGTACAAGCAATGATCACACGCACGGCACAGCGGACACACCAGGAACCGCGGTGTTGGCCGTCGAATGGCGCTAGCTGCGCAGCATTTGTGCACCGCCGCCGTCAGTGTCAGCCAGTTTGCCGTGGCATACGGAGCTCCATCGCAGTCTTTAACACTGGTAGCATGCCGCGACAGCGTGGACGTGAACCGTATGTGCAGTTGACGGACATTGAGCGAGGGCGTATAGTGGGCATGCGGGAGGCCGGGTGGACGTACCGCCGAATTGCTCAACACGTGGGGCGTGAGGTCTCCACAGTACATCGATGTTGTCGCCAGTGGTCGGCGGAAGATGCACGTGCCCGTCGACCTGGGACCGGACCGCAGCGACGCACGGATGCACGCCAAGACCGTAGGATCCTACGCAGTGCCGTAGGGGACCGCACCGCCACTTCCCAGCAAATTAGGGACACTGTTGCTCCTGGGGTATCGGCGAGGACCATTCGCAACCGTCTCCATGAAGCTGGGCTACGGTCCCGCACACCGTTAGGCCGTCTTCCGCTCACGCCCCAACATCGTGCAGCCCGCCTCCAGTGGTGTCGCGACAGGCGTGAATGGAGGGACGAATGGAGACGTGTCGTCTTCAGCGATGAGAGTCGCTTCTGCCTTGGTGCCAATGATGGTCGTATGCGTGTTTGGCGCCGTGCAGGTGAGCGCCACAATCAGGACTGCATACGACCGAGGCACACAGGGCCAACACCCGGCATCATGGTGTGGGGAGCGATCTCCTACACTGGCCGTACACCACTGGTGATCGTCGAGGGGACACTGAATACTGCACGGTACATCCAAACCTTCATCGAACCCATCGTTCTAACATTCCTAGACCGGAAAGGGAACTTGCTGTTCCAACAGGACAATGCACGTCCGCATGTATCCCGTGCCACCCAACGTGCTCTAGAAGGTGTAAGTCAACTACCCTGGCCAGCAAGATCTCCGGATCTGTCCCCCATTGAGCATGTTTGGGACTGGATGAAGCGTCGTCTCACGCGGTCTGCACGTCCAGCACGAACGCTGGTCCAACTGAGGCGCCAGGTGGAAATGGCATGGCAAGCCGTTCCACAGGACTACATCCAGCATCTCTACGATCGTCTCCATGGGAGAATAGCAGCCTGCATTGCTGCGAAAGGTGGATATACACTGAACTAGTGCCGACATTGTGCATGCTCTGTTGCCTGTGTCTATGTGCCTGTGGTTCTGTCAGTGTGATCATGTGATGTATCTGACCCCAGGAATGTGTCAATAAAGTTTCCCTTTCCTGGGACAATGAATTCACGGTGTTCTTATTTCAATTTCCAGGAGTGTATTTGATATTAGCCGACTTCTCTTGGCCAGGAATGCCCTTTTTGTCAGTGCTAGTCAGCTTCTTACATCTTCCTTGTTCCGTCTCCGTCAAGGATTATTTTCCTGCCTAGGTAGCATAGTTGCTTAAATTCCTCTACAACGTGATCCTGAATCCTTAAGATTCTCACTGTTCTCATTTCTGCTATTTCTCATTACTTACGTTTTCTTTGATGTATTCTGAATCGGTATTGCGCACTCATTAGACTGTTCATTCCATTCGATAAATCCCGTAATTTTTCTTCACTGTCATCAGCGGATCGTATCATTGATATCCTTACATCCTGGATTTTAATCCTGTTCTTGGTACATTCTTTTATTTCCGGAGTTGGTCCTTCGAAGTATAGACTGAACAGTAGAGACGAAATATTACAGCCCTGCCTTACACCTTTTTTTAATCCAAGTACTTCATTCTTGGTTTTCCAGTCTCATTGTTCCCTCTTGGTTCTTGTACATATTGTAGACTAACCGTCTTTACCTACAGCTAACCACTATTCATCCTAGGATGTTGAACATCTTTCATCTGTTTACAATGTTCAACGCTTTTTCCATGTTGACAAATCCCATGAGCGTGTCTTGATTTTTCTTCATTCTTTCTTCTATTATCCGACATAACGTCGGAACCGCCTGCCCGTTGCCCTCATTCTTCCTAACGCCTTACGTATCGTCATCAACTAGTTCCACAATTTTCTTTCCCATTCTTCTCTGTATGATTCTTGTTAGTAAGTTGAATGCGTGAGCAGTTAACCGTGTGGCAATTCATGCACTTGTCGGCTCTTCCAACCGTGGCAACTGTGTGGCTGTTGGTTTTCCGAAAGTCTGATAGTATATCGCCAGCCTCATACGTTCTATACACCGACAAGAATAATCGTTTTAAGTCGCTTCTCCAATGACTTTAGAAACTCAGATAGAATGTTATGTATCTTTTCTGCCTTCTTTGAATTTAAGTCTTTCAAATTTCTTCTAAATACTGATCATAATACTGGATCCCCGGTCTCTTCCCTATCGACATTTGTTTCTTCTTCTATCACGACGTCAGATAATTCCTCCCAGTCATAGAGGCCTTCAAAGTACTATTTCCACCTGTTGGCCCTTTCAGCGGAACTCCCATTTCACTCTTAATGTTGCCACCCTTGCTTTCATTCTACCGAAAGCTGTTTTTGCTTTTCTAAATGCTGAAGCAGTCCTTCCGACAATCATTTCTTTTTGGATTTCTTCATATCTTTCATGTACCCAATTTCGCTTTAGCTTCTCTGCGCTCCAATTTTTTTCATTCCAAAATGACTAGGATTACTGTATTCCTAAATTTCCCTGAACGTTTCAATACTTCCTTCTTTCGTGGGTCGGCTCAAATATTACGTCTTTTACCCACTGCTTCTTGGCAGTTACTTCCTTTGTACCTACGTTTTCCTGTTCAGCTACTGCGGTTGCCCGTTTTAGTGACGTCCATTCCTCCTCAATCGATCTGCCAATGGAGCTATTCGTTATCGCAGTATCTATAGCAGCAGATAACATCAATTGTCTCTGTATATTCCTTATTATCTCCGTATCCCACTCCTTGGCGCATTGATTCCTCCTAACTTTTCTCTTAAACTTCAGCCTACACTTCAGCATTGAAAAATCGTGATCTGAGCCTCTGTCTGCTCCTGGGTACGCCTTATAATCCAGTATCAGATTTCGGAATCTCTGTCTGATCATGATGTAATATAACCGAACTCCCCCTGCATCTCCCGATCTTTTCCAAGCAGACCTCTTCCTCTTGTGATTTACGAACAGAGTTTCGCTATTCATAACTGAAATTTATTGCAGATCTCAATCAGTCTTTACCCTCCCTCATTCCTACAGCCAAGCCCATATTCCCCCTAACCATTTGTTCTATCTACACCGTCCCTTGCAATCGCGTGACTATTAGACAATCATCTCCCTTTACCTACTGATCCCCGTTCAGTGTCCTCACCTACTTTCTTGCGACGGTAGCATGTATACCTGAACTATTGATGTCGGTCTTTTTTCTGTCGATCCTGATGAGAACTACCGTATCACTGAACTTTTCTCAGTAATTCCGTCTCTGTCCTATCTTACCATTCATAACGTATCCTACTCTCGTTACACAATTTTCTGCTGCCGTTGATATTACGCTATACTCGTCTGTCCAGAAATCGTTATCTTCTTTTCATTTCCCTTCAGTGACACCCACTATATCTACAATGAGCTACGGTATTTCCCTTTTGAGATTTTCTAGCTTTCTCACCGCGTTCAAACTTTTGACACTCCTCACCCAAACTCGTAAAACATTATCCTTTCGTTGTTAATTCACTCTTTTTCTCATGGTCACCTCTCTTCTAGCAGTTCCCAATCGGAGCTCCGAATGGGTGCTAGTCCGGAATCTTGTGCCAGTGGAGGATTGGTTCAAATGGTTCAAACGGCTTTGAGCACTATGGGACTTAACGTCTGAGGTCATCAGTCCCCTAGAACTTAGAACTACTTAAACCTATCTAACCTAAGGACATGACACACATCCATGCCCGAGGCAGGATTCTAACCTGCGACCGTAGCGGTCGCGCGGTTCCAGACTGTAGCGCCTAGAACCGCTCAGCCGACCCGGCTGGCCAATGGAGGATTCATTATGACAGTTTTTCTATTAGCGGCCACACGTCCGATAGATAAAAATTATGTGTCTTTATTGCAGTGGTTTCCATTGCCTTCTGCGTCCTCATGCCGTTGATAATTGCTGATTCTTCCCACCCCAAGGGCAAGAGGGTGCCCTGAACCTCTCTCCACACCTCCACCCCGTATGACGAGGCCGTTGGCAGAAAGAGGGTGACTTATACCGGAAGTCTTCAGCGGCCATTACTGATAATTTTTGTTCAAAATTTAATCAGTGGCGGGGCTCTAACGGGGATCTAGGACGTTTTCATTGCTAATCAAGATATATATGTTCATATCTTGTGGGAACTTTAAGGTCATCAGTCCCAAAGCTTACACACTACTGAACCTAAATTATCCTAAGGACAAACACACACACCCATGCCCGAGGGAGGACTCGAACTTCCGCCGGGACCAGCCGCGAAGTCCATGACTTCAGCGCCTCGGCTAATACCGCGCGGCAAAATATATGATAATTGGAATACTGAGGAGCGCACTCACATGTTTAAAACAAACTAATATGTGCTGCCAAAATGTTTATGGAACACTGGCTGAACAAAACAATGTTGAAGTAACATGACTGTACTTTCATAGCAGAGCAGTTGTCAAGACACCCGAGCATTGCCGGCTCGCATCGATCAGTCGATCGCTAGATCGCGGTAGTGGTGCACGACCTTTGGTGGTTCTCCACGCGAGGAGCTTTGACCGGTGTGAAAGTGGACAGTTAGAGTTTGCTTGCCGAATTGGAAGGAGCACTTCATAGGCGCGAGGCCGGTTTACTTCCACTGTCTGGAGCCTATTGCAAACGGCTTTTGCAGAGCACAGATCTCATCCCGCGAAGACGGTGTTTTGGGTTGGCTGTGATGGCGATGGGACACTGGAAATATGCCTGTGCTGAGTGTTTGGGGATTCCGAGTGCCACCTCGCAACCGAGTCATCAAATATTTTGGTGAGACACATTCTGTTGCTTCTGCGCCTTCTTTGTTAAATTCGTTTTCCTGCGCCTAGTTTCTCCTTCCCGGAAAGTCTACTTTGTTTTCGGTTTATGGGGGTCAGCCCAACTTAAATGATGTTTACCTTAATGGAAGAAACTCATTACAGACGTTACTCGCAAATGTTTGTGAAATGTGTGGATGTTTAATGGTCTTTGTTACAGAGCTAGTAGGACTACATTATCCAGAACTGCCTGTTTAAAATACTCGTATTTCAAATGGCTTACCGTGGACCGTGTTGAGGGCTGAACTGTGTGATGAGTCTTCCTTTTAAAAACAGTGACGTCTAACTTAATCAGAGAGCATTTTCACTGTAGTCATTTTAGTTAAGGATTGGCAAGACATTTGATTTCAAATTCAAATGGCTCTGATCACTATGGGACTTAACATCTGAAGTCATAAGCACCCTAGAACTTACAACTACTTAAACGTAACTAACGTAAGGACATCACACACAGCCAAGCCCGAGGCATTATTCGAACCTCCGACTATAGCAGTCACGCGGTTCCGGAATGAAGCGCCTAGAACCGCTCGCCCACAGCGGCCGGCAGACATTTCAGTGAGATTAGCCTGGTTTAATCAGGTTGCCTTTTCACTGTAATTATTTCAGTTAAGTATTTGTAAAACGTTTTGCTGGGGTTGTTAGTTGAGCCGCCCTGAGATTTTCTACGGTAAATAGTGCTAAAATAAGAACGTACTTTGCCACTGTACTTGTTACGCGCAGCCTGGTAAGTCAATCCTGACATCTGGATTTCGGTTGCTTAGCTATTTGAAATAGTGGAGTTTACATTAGTAAGACCTGCCCGAGTCGTTACTTATTCCTATGGTCTTACTGCAAAACATGTTATTAGAAGTCAGCGGGTTTGAATTTTCTTCCGTTTCAAAAGTGTTTAGTGACTCTTCCTGCTCCATAATTAGTACGATAATTACCCAGGAAATTTCATTAAGAGTAACTGTTTGTCAATTAATTTTGGAGGCACATGAGATTTATTGGTTTTCTCATTCCTGTAACAAGAGTGTTACGCATTTGTTGCCTATAACCATGTTTGCGGATTGGGCAGATGCTTGTTTATTATTTATTCGTATGTGGCTCTTAAATGATAATGAAGTAAATATGTGCCGCCCTCTGAAAAGCAGTGCACTGTTACTAGTTTTCTAAGGTTATGAATTGATAATTAAATGGACACCCTAGCTGCAAACAGCGTTGATGTACTTCATTGGAGACATGTTGAAAATGTGTGCCCCGACCGGAACTCGCAACCGAGATCTCCTGCTTACATGGCAGACGCTCTATCTGTCTGAGCCACCGCGGGCACAGAGGATAATGCGTCTGCAGGGACTTATCCCTTGCACGCTCCCCGTGAGATCTACAGTCCCGGTCGGGGCACACATTTTCAACACGTCACCAATGAAGTACATCAACGCCTGTTTGCAGCTAGGGTGTCCATTTAATTATCATTTCATTCCTAGCAAAGCTGCATGGTCATCCACGGTATCTGTTCTTTCGGGAACTGATATTACCGTCATATATAGTTAAAATATGGCTTCCCGGCCATTGACCTTCTTGTGCGAACGCACACGCTATGCCCGAACTCGTACGGGACTTGGTAGATTAATCTGCCACGAGTAATGTGTTTGATGGGCAGACATCTATTAGGCGCACTACGAATGTAGTGGTGAGGACATGTTAGGAATGTGGATCTCACGGGGAGCGTGCAAGGGATAAGTACCTGCAGAAGCCCTATCCCCGTGTCCGCGGTGGCTCAGACGGATAGAGCGTCTGCCATGTAAGCAGGAGATCACGGGTTCGAGTCCCGGTCGGGGCACACATTTTCAACATGTACCCAATGAAGTACATCAACGCCTGTTTGCAGCTAGTGTGTCCATTTCATTTCTAGCAAAGCTGTATGGTCATCCACGGTAACTGTTCTTTCGGGAACAGATACTACCGCCATATATTTCTAAGGTTAGTTCTTAGTGTGTTGCAGTTCACGTTGATCGGCACTCGCCCCATCCACCAGCGAGTTCACACCAACCACCCTGTCCGTCTGGCTATACCACCTGTCGCGGGCCTGAATTGTATCTGTATAACTTCTCCTATTTCTGAACTTATGTCAACAATTAACGTAATACATTGGTTATGTTGCTACTGTCGTTACGAAATTTTCTGCTGTCCTTTAAGATATTATATTTATAAGCTAGTTAAAAAATTTTGTACATATTAAGTTTTTCATTATTAATATGAAGCTTGACAGACTTCAGATACCTTTTAATGTTTACAAATTGCTTAGTTTCTTAATTGCTTAAAAGCTCTTTCGCTGACCACAGTTGCTAAACTAATTTCCTCGTTAATATACAAAAAGTTGTTTGATTTCGTACTTGTTTTTCAAAGCTATTTTACTGACGTCACAAATTATAGACTTTTAGTTAAATACATAATATGCATGTTTTCATGCTGCTTTGTTGCCTTCTGGCCCAACCCTACCACTCAACAGCGTATTAAGCTTCTCTAGGGTAGTTACACTCACTTCAATGCCGAAGCCATAATCATCAGTAGGTAATTATTTTAGAAATTTGTGACAAGTAGAAGAACAAATTAACAGGTTTGTTTGCAGGTATCGTTACAACTGTCGATGTTCTAAAAATGATCCAGTGTGTTCTGTAATATCGAACGACAATACGGAAGGCGAATTGGACCGTCATACGTGAAGTATGGACAGACTGTTAGTATGTTTCATCTTTCACGAATAAAGTCTCAGTGGTCTAGATGATGGGACATGTCGAGCAGCTTTCTTGCAGCTGAGATTTTGGCAACTGGGTTGAGTAACCTGCACAGCGGTTACGATAACCTTTGTTGGGACCAGTGCCCACGAGATATACAGGTCCTGCAACGAACTTCGCGAACACTCGGCTCCGTGAAGGGCCCGCGGGTAATCAACATGTAATTGAAAAGCTACCCGCTGAAGGTCTTAATTTCGTCGTGTGCTGTTGAGAGCTAGCATGCATCTAAACGCACAGTCAGAGAATGATTGAACTTGTCTGAAACAGAATGAAATTTTCACTCCGCAGCAGAGTGTGCGCTGATATGAAACTTCCTGGCATATTAAAACTGTGTGCCGGACCGAGACTCGAACTCGGGACCTTTGTCTTTCGCGGGCAACTGCTCTAGTGGTAGAGCACTTGCCCGCGAAAGGCAAAGGTCCCGAGTTCGGGTCTCGGTCCGGGACACAGTTTTAATATGCCAAAACGTTTCGTCTGAAATAGTTACTCACTCCCCGCAGGAGACGGCTGCTGGCACTCGTAAGACCTGTAAAGTCACGTGCTGTGACGTACGCACCACGGCATGTCTCTCTTGTGCGTCTCGGTTCACCGTCATCTGATCCACAGTCCCATTTCCGCCCTCTTGCGACAGCAGCAGTGCAAAGAGTGAAAAAAAGGTCACTCGTAAAGCAAACCGTCAAAGTACTTGAGTAAACGTAAACTCCGTCCACAGGCTCTGGCGGGCCCAGCGTTACCGACCGGCCGCCGTGTCATCCTCAGCCCACAAGCGTCACTGGATGCAAATATGGAGGGGCATATGGTCAGCACACCGCTCTCCCTGCCGTATGTCAGTTTCCGAGATCGGAGCCGCTACTTCTGAACCAAGTAGCTCCTCAGTTTGCCTCACAAGGTCTGAGTGCACCCCGCTTGCAAACAGCGCTCGGCAGACCGGACGGTCACCCATCCAAGTGCTAGTCCAGCCCGACAGCGCTTAACTTTGGTGATCTGACGGGAACCGGTGTTATCAATGCGGCAAGGCCGTTGGCAAAGTACTTGAGTAATTTCTTTAAATAACGTTAATTAATATTACTTAAACAATTTTTTATAAGACGCTCGGGACGATGTGTGTGTATAGCTGTATGAATGTGCTCGAGCGCGCCCACGTGCACACGAATTTGTGTGTGTGTGTGTGTGTGTGTGTGTGTGTGTGTGTGTGTGTGAAGCGACGACACGCAAGGCGCATGGCGTTGCGATGAGATACCAGACTCACGCGCTGAGCGAAGGAGATAGCGCAGACGCCGATCTGCATAAACGAGAGATGTGTCGTGGGGAAAACTCGTGGTTGTGGCCTTACACATCTTTCGTAGCCTTCAGTACCCTTAAGGAAACATAAACTGTCAGTGAACTCATATAAAATAGCGCAGGGTTCTATTTCATGCTAAAAAAATTCTAGTAACGAACCGAGAAGATTGCGCTATAATGCATAAATACACCCAACGATGCTATATATTCAAAATACACCTTCGTTATAACGACGTACACGTCTGTATACTCCACAGTGCTAACCGAGACGTACGGTGACTCCAAAAACGTATTCGTCCCGTCATAGCACATAGAGTATAACAAGCCAGTCACAAAAATATAGCTAAGAAATGAACTATATCAATGGCCTAACATCGCTTATTAACAACATTTAGAAATAAAACGTCATTTGAATTCAAATGTTAGTTAGTATCAGAACAAATTCACGTTATTTAAAATCATGCCCTAGTTGTCAAACAAGATCCCTGGTACTCTGCTACGCTGACACACATCCCTGTTTGCTTCCTTATGGAGATGAGTTTCGTTCGAATACATCCCTATATTTTTCTAAGTCACTGCGCGAAATCTAAGGAATATAGGTCGAAAACGTTGCGAAACTATTAAAGAAGATAGAAACCTACATCAGGTTTTTTCGAAAAGTAGAAGCTTTTCAACAAATCGTAGAAAACATGGGGAGACCTACCAATAAAGTGAATACTGTTATATACGGTACAACAGAAAACCAGTCCAAAGTCAGAAATTTTACTCTTTTATTCACTCGATGACTCATTTTCAAATAATCGAAGTCAAAAATGGTATTTCCGAAGATGTGAAAATAGTGTCAAAACTGCGAAACGGAATGTTACAGTGCATACAGATGCACTGTAATTGTTCGTTACACATTTTTGACGTGGTTTTCACATCTTGAGAAGTACTATTTCTGATTACGTTACGATGATTTGAGAAAGGGTCTCGGCCCGAAACAAGTCTTCGAGAAAATTAAAGAGTACAATTTGCAACTTTCAGTGGGTTTTCGTTGTTCTGATTAGCAGAAGTTGCTGACCCACATCTATTCCTGCATGCTGGAAGACCGTATTATGTACGTCTTTAATCAGAATGAAGCGTTAGAAGACAGATCACGAAGCTATTGTTCTGTAGTTGTATCCAACGCCTGCTTAGAGAAGTCAAGAAGCCCTTAGGAAAACCGTATATCAGCAACTTCAGGAGAACGGAGAAGCCTGCGTTTGTAAAAGAAAAGAAACCCATTGGATTTGATTTACGGAAGAAGCTTGCATCTACTGATCAAAGACGATTTGAGCTGTTTCACTCAAACGGGTGAGTAACAGTTCGGAGAAAAAACTGAAGAGTTACCAACCAGAAGAGAGAAATATAACAGCCTCAATATGGGGCATTAGGTACCTGTCTGGATCTCTGTAAGTACAAATGGTGTGGGGGATTTTGGTTTCATTTATGGAATAATGGACTGCAAGGTTTACATAAACGTCCTAGAAAAGCACACACACCTCTATCCAGAAGTGTGAATAATTTGGGTATTTCGTGGAATATATCTTCACACAACACATTACTCCAAAACATAAAGCACTAGAAGCAAGGCTGCGGCTCCTGTGTAACATTACCCGCTGCGTGCCGACACCACTGTAATCCCTGCACATTAATCCAATAGAGAAATTGCAGAAAGTAAGCGATGAAAATACGACGAATCATCAAATACCCAATATAAACGATCTAAAGTACGCGGTACCACAGGAATGGTTTAAAGCCAAAATCCAAACTGCACAATGTTTGGTAAAATGCCTGCCTATGAGAATGGAAGAGGCTATAAATAGGAAAGGTGAGCCTGCTAAGTACTAACCATAAAATTCTATGTTCATCATTGTGAACGAACCTAAACACCAACTCAAAACTAACCTGATAACTGCAGGAAAAAAAATACGTCATAGCTTCTAAGCAAAGGGTGCAAGCAGATTGATAATCTGAATGTATTTATCATTCCTACTATTGATGGAACACACACTACACCCACAAATAAAAATGAGATAAACCTATTGGAGGTAAAGCACAATAACAACGCTCCACGAAGCTTGCAATTAGAAAGATGGTACCAATGCCCTCTAGAAGGTTTATAGGCTGTATTTCCCATAATGAACTATCAAAACCACATACAACATAGCCAAAAAAGGTATAGCATATTGGTAAGGAAGGAAAGAGATGTTAGGCTGTAGAAAGGAAGGAAAGAAGGTTTTTAATACAATATAGTTTGCTTGAATTCATTCATGAGGCCACAAAAGACAATCGCAGAGACGATGTCTGGAAAATAAATAAAACTATATTCCCACTTCCAAAACTGCTTGTATAACTTACCAAAACTTACGTGGCCTACATAGTTATCGCAATATACATCACTTATATGAAAAATTCGAGCAAAAATAACTCTGATGTACTTTACCTATTATTTATTCATTTCTTTACACGTCATGTTCCGTAGAACCAAACTGAGGAGCAAATCTCCACGGTCATGGAACGTGTCAGTGCATGAAATTACAACACAAAATTAAGAACAGATGCTAACTACTTAACCCCATCTTATTCTACTATGTGCTCCTGTGAACGTGAATGCAGGTCTTGGAGTCACTCACGTCTACCTAGAAAGTATTTACTGAGGCTAACGAAGGCGATGTTGGCCTGATGTACTCGACGATGCCCTTTAGTTACATTGTCCTAAGAAATACCAAATTAAGATCAGCCTTAAGATGCATATATAAAGTGAAACGCGTAGTTGATAAATACAAGAACTAAAAGTGCAACCAAGACTGTTTTCGACTAATACTAAAAGTAAAGTGTTTATGAATCCGAAAAAAGTGAAGCCATAAGTTTAAGTACACGTATCGAGAAATTGCTTAATTTTCCAAGGAACTTCTCGACAGAATAGAAGGAGTGAACCATTAGGAAACTCTTCAGTTTTGATGTGAAAGCGAATGAATTACTGCTAAGATTTTGGAATTCTTGTGGTAGATTATTGAAAATGAATGCTGCAGTATACTGCACACCTTTCTGCACAAGAGTTAAGGAATTGCGATCCAAAAGCCGGTTTGATTTCTGCCGAGTCTTACTGAGTGAAATCTGCTTATTCTTGGGATTATTGTTAACAAGAAAAGACAGAAGGAATATATATATATATATACTGAGAGGCCAATGTCAAAATACCCAGGCTCGTGAACAGGTATCGACATGAAGTTCGTGAACTTACACCACTTACTGCCCGAACCGCCCGTTTCTGAATCAAAAATACCCTGTTAGAATTGGAAGAGTTACCCCAATATATAATAACATACGACATAAGCGAATAAAAATTATCAAAGTAGACAAATTTCCCTGTCGAACGATCACTCACTTCAGATGTCGTTCAAATAGTAAAAAAGGCAACTCTAAGTCTTTGAACAAGAGCCTAAACGTGGCCTTACTACGACAGTTTACTATCTATCTGATCAACTAGAAATTTAAACTGTTCAGTTTCACAAATCATATGCCAGTTCTGTGAAAGTAAAAATTCAGGTTTGTTGAATTTTGTATTAGTAAATATAAAAAATGAATCATACTGTGATTTAGCGTTAGTTTATTTCCTACAAGTCATGACCTTATCTCATGAACTGCACTATTTGAAACCAAGCCAATATTGCACATAACATCCATTGCTACCAAGTTAGTGTCATCAGTAAACAGAAATATTTTAGAGCTACTCGTAATACTGCAGGGCATAACATTTATATAAATAAGGAACAGGAGTAGCGACAATACTGATTCCTGGGACACACCCCATTTGACCACACCCCACTCAAACCCCCACACCACAGCCATTCTCAACACTCTACTGTCTGTTTTTAAAATAAGAGGTGAACCAATTGTGAGCTACTCTCCGTATTCCGTAATGGTCTACTTCTGGAGAAATATTTTGTGATGAACACAGTCAAACGCCTTAGTTAAATCAAAAATATGCCTAGCGTTCGAAACCTTTTGTTTAACGCATCCAGTACCTCACAGAGAAAAGAGAATATAGCATTTTCAGTTATTAAACGACTTTTAAAGCCAAACTGTACATTTGATGGCAAATCGTGTGATATATAATGATCAATTATCCTTGTTTACACAGCCTTCTCAATAACTTTAGCAAACTCCGATGGCATAGAAATAGGTCAAATGGTCTACAATATCCCATTCTCCCTTTTTATAAAGCGGTTTTACTACTGAGTACTTTCCTCGTTCAGGAAACAGACCAGTCCTAAAGGAAAAAATTACAAATATGGCTAAATACAGTGCTAACATGTGCAGCATAGTACTTTAATATTCTGATAGGTACTCCACCATATCCATGAGAGTCCTTAGTCTTCAGTGATTTAATTACTGACTCAGTCACCCCCTTGTCAGTATCACAGAGGAGTATTTCAGAAATCAACCTCGGAAAGAGAGTTATATGATTCCCTGTAGAAACTAATTTTTTATTTAATTCACCAGTAATGCTTAGAAAATGATTGTTAAATACTGTACACTTATCTGACTTATCAGTAACAGAAATATTTTTACTACGAACTGACTTTATATCGTCGACCCAGTGCAGCTGACCAGACACTTCTTTCAGAAGTGACCATATGGCTTTAATTTTATCCTGTGAATTAGCTGTTCTATTTGCATACCACATATTATTTGCCTTCCTAATAACATTTTTAAGTACCTTTCAGTACCGTTTGTAACGGTCCACTGTAGCTTGATTGTGACTACTTCTAACACTTTGATATATCTGCATGATATACTTATCCTACTACTCAGCCACCCAGGCTGGCTATTACTGCTAGTACCCTGTTTAGGACGTTCTAGTGGAAAGCACCTCTCAAAGAGCATGAGATATGTATTAAGGAGAGCGTTATATTTGTCATTTATGTTATCTGCACTGCAAACATCCTGCCACTCTTGTTCCTTTAAGGGCTTTAAAAAACTCTCTATTGCTGTTGGATTAACTTTTCACCATAGTTTGTAATGATATGTGACATTTGTTTGAGTGCAAAACCCTTTTAGTGTTAAAATTTGTACATCATGGTCTGAAAGGCCATTCAATCTTTTACGAACAAAAATGATTTCTGTGTTAAATACACTCCTGGAAATTGAAATAAGAACACCGTGAATTCATTGTCCCAGGAAGGGGAAACTTTATTGACACATTCCTGGGGTCAGATACATCACATGATCACACTGACAGAACCACAGGCACATAGACACAGGCAACAGAGCATGCACAATGTCGGCACTAGTACAGTGTATATCCACCTTTCGCAGCAATGCAGGCTGCTATTCTCCCATGGAAACGATCGTAGAGATGCTGGATGTAGTCCTGTGGAACGGCTTGCCATGCCATTTCCACCTGGCGCCTCAGTTGGACCAGCGTTCGTGCTGGACGTGCAGACCGCGTGAGACGACGCTTCACCCAGTCCCAAACATGCTCAATGGGGGACAGATCCGGAGATCTTGCTGGCCAGGGTAGTTGACTTACACCTTCTAGAGCACATTGGGTGGCACGGGATACATGCGGACGTGCATTGTCCTGTTGGAACAGCAAGTTCCCTTGCCGGTCTAGGAATGGTAGAACGATGGGTTCGATGAGGGTTTGGATGTACCGTGCACTATTCAGTGTCCCGTCGACGATCACCAGTGGTGTACGGCCAGTGTAGGAGATCGCTCCCCACACCATGATGCCGGGTGTTGGCCCTGTGTGCCTCGGTCGTATGCAGTCCTGATTGTGGCGCTCACCTGCACAGCGCCAAACACGCATACGACCATCATTGGCACCAAGGCAGAAGCGACTCTCATCGCTGAAGACGACACGTCTCCATTCGTCCCTCCATTCACGCCTGTCGCGACACCACTGGAGGCGGGCTGCACGATGTTGGGGCGTGAGCGTTAGACGGCCTAACGGTGTGCGGGACCGTAGCCCAGCGTCATGGAAACGGTTGCGAATGGTCCTCGCCGATACCCCAGGAGCAACAGTGTCCCTAATTTGCTGGGAAGTGGCGGTGCGGTCCCCTACGGCACTGCGTAGGATCCTACGGTCTTGGCGTGCATCCGTGCGTTGCTGCGGTCCGGTCCCAGGTCGACGGGCACGTGCACCTTCCGCCGACCACTGGCGACAACATCGATGTACTGTGGAGACCTCACGCCCCACGTGTTGAGCAATTCGGCGGTACGTCCACCCGGCCTCCCGCATGCCCACTATACGCCCTCGCTCAAAGTCCGTCAACTGCACATACGGTTCACGTCCACGCTGTCGCGGCATGCTACCAGTGTTAAAGACTGCGATGGAGCTCCGTATGCCACGGCAAACTGGCTGACACTGACGGCGGCGGTGCACAAATGCTGCGCAGCTAGCGCCATTCGACGGCCAACACCGCGGTTCCTGGTGTGTCCGCAGTGCCGTGCGTGTGATCATTGCTTGTACAGCTCTCTCGCAGTGTCCGGAGCAAGTATGGTGGGTCTGACACACCGGCGTCAATGTGTTCTTTTTTCCATTTCCAGGAGTGTAGATTGAAAAGTGTTGTTTTCAGAGTAACGAAGTATCCAGAAATATACATCAAAACATATGACTTGCGTGAGAAAAAGAATGGCACAAAGGAACTACTTACCAAAAGACGTGGTGCGAAAATGTAGCCGTGAGCTCCTAACACTTTCTGATGCAAGACAGCTGAAGTATTAGAGAGTGGGCAGGTCGTGGTAAGGCGCTGGGCCGAAATTAAGTGATTCATTTTGACAAAGATTCTATTACAACTAGGTTTCAGAACACAGTGAAGAAATTACGAAACCTGACAAGACGATAGCTGTGACCATTTGCATGAAATGATCAAAGGCTCTATTCGAAACCATAGACCCGAACACTGAAGTTTTTCCTTTTCAAGATATAAGTTTGACAGTTTTTTCTGAAGTAAGTTAAGAAAATAAATTTAAAAAGAGAAAGAAAAAGCAATTAAATTTTGGCAGTTACAGAGACCTTAGGCCACAGAGCAGAAGACCAAAGGACCATCAATAATACCTTAAATTCACTAAAATATGTTTCTATAAAGCTAATATTAGTTAACTGTAACTGCAGATATGTCAAGTTTCTACATTTTAAAATTTTTGATACAAGCCAGAACTAGTAAATAATACAATAACGCGTCAAACTACACCAAATTTAAATTTACGCGCTTGACTTCTGATTCAGAAACATGTTCTGAGAGTGGCACTCAATAACTTTCACTGCCGGTAACGAATGCATTCTTCTCGAAGCTTAATCTTAACGCTTAAAGATCTTGTAAGACTAAAGCTTGCAGGAAATAGTGAATAATCAGAACTGCATAATTTCAAGTGAGGCAACTCGCAAGAGAGTAAATAATGTTAGGTACAAATTGTTCAACTTTTACAGATGGTGTCCTAGTCAGCCCTTAACCCTTAACTACTCTAGTGAATTACTCATACGCTAATACTCTAGTGCAGGGCCTCCAAACCTTTTCAGCTGGCGGACCACTTCTTCAGTCGAAAATTCATGGCGGACCCCTAGTCAGTCAAGAGCACAGGAACTTTAAATTTCAGAGCAAAATCCATGGGAACTGAAAGCTTCTTAATGCAAGTACCATGTTCCCAATGACTCCCCCCCCCCCCCCCCCGCCGAAGTATCAATAGTCTTTGGTTTAGAGATGAATGAAAGCAACTTGAAATTAACGATACAATCTGAATTCCCACTGTATCCAGACACTTACTAGTGTATTTACTCCCTTTGTTCAACACACTATAGCCTGATTAATATTACTTGGTAATTGACATTTCACACGTTGGAACTGCCTTCCTCCAAGAGCAATCGACGTCACGTCCAAACTGTTCGCTGATGACAGGCTGCCGCCTGTGGTCTGTTCACTTCCACTGTTTGGCATCTGTTGTGTAAGGAGCATGCGTATTTCATAACAGTCGTATGCGTGTGTGTGTGGTTTTTCGTGAAATCCGAAGAAAAATGTTCAAATGTATGTAAGTCTATGGGACTTAACTGTTGAGGTCATCAGTCCCTAGTCTCACACACTATTAACCTAAGTTTAGCTTCCGCTAAGGACAACTCACAAACACACACACACACACACTCACACACACACACACACACACAAACACGTGCCCGAGGGAGGCCTCGAACATTTGACAGCGGGAGCCGCACCAATGTTTTCGTTTGTGTTGCCGACTGTCAAATGTTATTGCCAAAGATCGAATAATATTGCCAACTTTCGAGTGCTATACACATGTTTTTCAAAGAGAAAAAAAATAGTGATAAATTGGATTTTCACATTTTTATTCAATAATTTTACTCATTATTTTACACGATTTGGTGAAAGGTGGCCGCGGACCCCCTGGAAAGAGCCGGCGGACCCGTAAGGGGTCTGCGGACCACACGTTGGGAAGCCCTGCTCTAGTGAGGTCTCGGAGTACCCCAATAAGTTAAACGAAACTGTAATTTAAAGAAATTTTATTTTGTTTTGCACTTTTATCACTGAATATTATAAACATTTTTACTCATTTAATATATGGACATTGTATATGGCGTTTTACTAAATCCATTCCAAACCTCTGTAGCAATTCTCATCTTTTTAAATTATCACTTTGATAAAGTTGTTTGGTACACTGAAGTTAGCAGCATTGACTCCTACTAAATTTAAAATGGCATGAAATACAGGCACTGGAAACCTGCGTGTTAACCGTGATACCGAATAGTTGGCGCACATTTAGTCCAGTGCGTCCACTTCTCCTTTAGTGGCATTGTAATCAGTGATCATTTCAGGTTTTCTCTTTTGAGTATTAATTTTCTAATCGTGGTGCAAAAATGAAAACAACACAAAAGTTAGACCTTTCCGAGAGACACAAGAACAAATTGTCTTTCCTTCGGTATGCCCAAATAATGCTGATTCTACTGGACGCTTTCATTTTGGTTTGAATTCTTATGGAGTCTGCTATTTATTTAGCTTTAGAGTGTCTAAGACAATCAACTTTTTGGCTTCTAGTTGATTGCAGAGTTCAAGTGACATGAACCAATTGTCTACTGTCACATTTCTATTGCTTCCCTCATTTGGTGTTGTTAATTTCAAAACATCCTGTGATGGAACTGATAATATACTTTTATTTGTCTCTTTTCTTGTGTAGACAAATGCATTGCATCAATAGAATGTTCGTGAATCACAAAGGCACATAACTGTAAGGCCGTATTTGACTGGCTTCTTAGGCATATACGTGCGATATTTGCACCTACCACGAAAGGATACTAACATTTCATCGATTATCATGTTCGCTCCTAGGGTATAATAATACTTCTGACATTTCTCTATAAAGAGTTCCCAGACATCTCTAGTAGCAGCTAGTTTGTCATCAGCCCTCCTAACATCTCTTGTAGTAGCACAATCGAAACGCAAACAAGACAAAATGAAAAAAAAATCTGCGAACGCTTATAGTGGCTCGAAACACATCACGACCAGTTCCATCAGTAGCAAAAGGTCCTACAACATTTTCGTCATTAGATCATACCTAGAAATGCTCTCAGTTCTATTATATCTAGCTGCCTTATGAATGCTGTCAAAGTGGACATTGCCATGTATCTTGACGTGTGTATTGGTGAGTATTAGTTGTGATAAATCTTCAGTAATAAACAATTCCCAAGCAGACAATATGTCAGTTGTGTTAGGCGAGTTTGCTTCACGTCTAGTGCCTGAAAGGCGACTAACTATATTGTGAGCACGGGTACGAGTTGCAGGAGGAGGTTCTTTTGATAACTTGTAGCACTGCTGTTTTCCAAAAAAATATTAGTCGACGGAATGCCTAATACACGCTTCTTCATCTGATACTTCACAACTACTTTCTGATGTAACTTCAGAGGTGGAATTATGATCACTTGTATAAATTCATCCTCATTTACTATGCTCTCCTCATCAGATTGCAAAAACGCAGGATCATTCACTGTTCTTCTCACCTCGTCATCTGTTAATGACTTCGATGATGCCATTCTGAAAAATAATGCATACATAATCACATAACCTCAAAAATTGACGTAATTATTGAAATTTTGCTCTTTTCGAAGTAGTCTAAGACTTCAGTCTAGTAAAACACTAATTGAGATGATGAAAAACAGCTTATGTTAATAATCTGGTGTGGTATTTTGAGACATCTTTCTCTTTATCTCTCAAAATATTACCGGAAACATCGTATCCAACACTCCGCGTTAAACGGCATCACTTCACTGAGGACTACCAAGAACACAGGTGCCACTGTTGTTCCGTTCACATACTATGCATTGTTTTCATATCGCCTGAGGTTCTCCAGGACCGCACCGAAACAGTTAAGGGCTGATAGTACGAGAGTCATCCGCTGTTAAAGTGGACATTGTCATGCGAGTCTGTCACTTCTTATAGCTCAGCCTAAATTTTCAGAACCTTAAATAGTGCGAAACAAGTATACAAGATATTCCTGTAATATAAAGCGATTAGTACAAGCAGCTAATGGTATCTTAAGTTATCAGTACGTGTTCATTCATAACAGCTGAGTTACTACTAGAACAAGAAATAACATGACCGGCAGCCAAGTCACTTTATATTACGCATTACTTACGCCGTTGCAAGATCCTTAAGTATTTAGTAAAGCGTCCTGAGATTTCACATAGACAAACACTTTGCAACCAGGGTGCTAAGAACTAGTCTGTCCGTATATAACAATACCTCACCTCATTTTGTTGGATCCGAACACGCTTTGAACATTACAGCTTCTTCTGGAACTATACAGGGTGAGTCACCTAACGTTACCGCTGGATATACTGTATTTCGTTAACCACATCAAATACTGACGAACCGGTTCCACAGACCGAACATGAGGAGAGGGGCTAGTGTAATTGTTTAATACAAACCATGCAAAAATGCACGGAAGTATGTTTTTTAACAAAAACCAAGTTTTTTGTAAATTGAACCACGTTAGTTTTGTTAGCACATCTGAACATATAAACAAACACGTAATCAGTGCCGTTTGTTGCATTGTAAAATGTTAATTACGTCCGGAGATATTGCAACCTAAAGTTGACGCTTGAAACCTCCGACGTTCATTTGCGTGTTGTAACAATCACGGGCCACGGTCGGCGAGCAGCATCTGCAGGGACATGTTTACGATGACGACTGTGTTTACGAGTGTGGCTGTAGTGCACTGTTGTGGTTTGGTCTAGCTGTCGCAGTGTTCAAATGTAGCGCTAGCTGCTATTGTTATTCTGCATTCGTCTCCGCACGCAGACCAACTGTAGTACACCGTGTTACCAGACGTCTGTGATAGTGTAGTGTTGTGGGAACTGTGACCATGGTGTATTTGAACTCTGAAAAGGCGGAGATGATACTCATTTATGGCGAGTGTCGGGGAAATGCAGCTGAAGCCTGCAGAGTGTATGCAGAACGGTACCCGGACAGAGAGCATCCAACGTGCCGCACATTGCAAAACATCTGCCGCCAACTGTATGCAACAGGTGTGGTCGTAGCACGCAAACGGGTCCGTAAGAGGCCCGTCACAGGAGAAGCGGGTGCAGTTGGTGTGTTAGCTGCTGTTGCCATGAACCCACACATGAGTACACGGGACATTGCGAGAGCCGGTGGACTGAGTCAAAGTAGTGTAATGCGCATACTGCATCGTCACCGCTTTCACCCGTTTCATATGTCGCTACATCAGCAATTACATGGTGATGACTTTAATCATCGAGTCAATTCTGTCAATGGGCATTAACGGAGAATGCGTTGCAGTTCTACCTGTTTACCGATGTAGCGGGTTTCACAAACCACGGGGCAGTGAATCTACGGAACATGCATTACTGGTCCGCCGACAATCCTCGCTGGCTCAGACAGGTAGAGCGACAGCGACCGTGGACCGTAAATGTATGGTGCGGAATCATTGGCGACCACCCCATTGGTCCTCACCTCATTGCAGGGGCCCAAGCAGCTGCAACATACATCGCGTTTCTACAGAATGATCTGCCAACGTTGCTCGAAAATGTCCCACTGGAAACGCGTCGACGTACGTGATATCAGCATGATGGTGCACCTGCACATTCCGCAATTAACACTAGGCTGACCCTTGACAGGATGTTCGATGGGCGTTTCATGGGACGTGGAGGACGCATAAATTGGCCAGCCCGTTCTCCTGATCTTACACCTCTTGACTTCTTTCTGTGGGGTACGTTAAAGGAGAATGTGTACCGTGATGTGCCTACAACCCCAGAGGATATGAAACAACGTATTGTGGCAGCCTGCGGCGACATTACACCAGATGTACTGCGGCGTGTACGACGTTCATTACGCCAGAGATTGCAATTGTGTGCAGCAAATGATGGCCACCACATTGAACATCTATTGGCCTGACACGTCGGGACACACTCTATTCCACTCCGTAATAGAAAACGGAAACCCAGTGTGTACGTGTACCTTACCCCTCATGGTAATGTACATGTGCGTCAGTGAAAAAGACCAATAAAAAGGTGTTAGCATGTGGACGTAATGTGCTGTTCCAGTCTCTTCTGTACCTAAGGTCTATCACCGTTCCCTCTGGATCCCTACGTAATTCGGTGCTCTCCGATGCACACGATCGAACAGCGGAGGAGTGGTACTCAAGCGTCAACTTTAGGTTACAATATCTCCGGATGTAATTAACATTTTACAATTCGACAAACGGCACTGATTACGTATTTCTTTATATGTTCAGATGTGCTAACAAAACTAAAGGGGTTCCATTTAAAAAAACGTAGGTTTGTGCTAAAAACATACTTCCGTGCACTTTTTTATGGTTTGTATTAACCAATTACACTCGCCCCTCTCCTCACGTTCGGTCTGTGGAATCGATTCGTCAGTATTTGATGTGGTTTACGAAAAATAACCAGCGGTAATGTTGGGTGACTCACCCTGTATAACATCATGGTGACATACTACCGGAGCCAGGTAGTAAGACGGCTACTCCCATAATTAGCTTACCACAATGATGAGAACGTGCCACAGTAGTGGTGAGAATTCAGCTCTGATGTATGTTCCAGGAGCATGGCTGATCCGCACAAATGTACCTCACTGCGCTGACGGGGCACCAGTAAGACACGCCCGCGACTGTCACGGGTGAATACTGCCGTCGCTACCTCAACTGATATCCATAGGCGCCGCCCTTACTTGACACACGCACGGCGAACCGACTGTGCCGGCACATGTAGCAGACGTGAAGCTATAACCGCCGTAAACACGCTATCATGCCACTGATCACCTGTCACTCTACAACCCGGCTAATCTCCGGCGTCACCGTGCACACGCCTAAATAGCACAACTCTATGTCATTGTCCTGTGGGGAGGGGGGTGGGGTGAACCAAAGACCATAATCGATCAAATCAAAGAGACAGCAAGACGCGGCAAGATTGACGACTTGAGGCAAGGACTGCTGACGCACTGCTGAACAACCACCATGAAAAGCGAAAAGGAACACTTATAGCTAACTAATAATAATATTATTCCTTCCTCTGATTTTTAAGTGTAAGAAGGATAAGTGACATCGACCTAGCACAAAAGAGTTCTCTAGCAAGTAGTTTCTTTGCAGCCATTTGGGGGATGTGAGCGCAGAGCCAACCAAAGTACTGAGGTGTGTACTTCTTCCAACGAAAAAAGGTCTTCACCGTAACCATACATGGATGGTCGACTTTGCATTATCACCCTACCTGCGTCACGTGAATGCTTCACGATGTACTCACCTGTCTCTCGCTGCTCTACCTACGACAGATTCACTGCGAGGTGGCCTCTGCGGCGGCGGCCTTGGCCCCGTGTCAGTGACGTCTGATTCGCGTAGACTACTAGTCAGCAACTGTCCCTTCTTGTAACTCCGGTGCTGCTCCCCGATGTGAAGAGAGAAGTTTTTCTTTGTAAAACCATATAATACACTTCCAAAATTCTGCACAAAAGTACCCAAACAACTTGAAATAATTGTTTACACAGTGAACTGTGGCGCCATAATTCGTTAAATAATGCAAACGTAAGTGCCAGCGGTCGACCACCTTCTGTGCCAAATAGCACACGCACACACACACACACACACAGACACACACACACACACACACACACACCAACAAACTCAAACACGCGCGCCAGCCTCATGCGCACGTGGCTGCAGCAGGTGCTGTTAGTTATACGGGACAAGACAAGCGCAGAAGCGCGATTGAAAAGGAAGAAAAATGTCACAGCGCGTTTCCTGGTGGCTGTACCAAGCAGGCTGAAAAAAAAATATTTCTCGTTAAGGTAATACGATGAAGGAGAATCAGGGCATTGTTAGAAACATATTTTCATCTCATCTGTAAATGCGACGGAAAGCACTGTTTTAGTCCGAAAAAGCGCCGAGATACGCATCACCAATTAGTCTAATCCGATATTCGTTTAATTAATAGAAATCATCAGAACACGAAGAACACGAAGTGAAATGTCCCAGCTTACCAATTCACACTGCTATCTATGTGTATGCTGTGTGGAATTTTGAGAATGTCGTTTCCATGTTAAGCTCTACGTCCTGTTACAACTCCGTGCGGATAAACTTAACAAAGCCCATCTAGCCGACAAC
Source organism: Schistocerca cancellata (assembly GCF_023864275.1). Taxonomy (NCBI): domain Eukaryota; kingdom Metazoa; phylum Arthropoda; class Insecta; order Orthoptera; family Acrididae; genus Schistocerca; species Schistocerca cancellata. The sequence continues at coordinate 113,536,094 of NC_064627.1, read as the reverse complement.
TACCTTACCAGACACGAATACAGAATATTTGCGTAAGCTGCTAAAACGCTTCGACGTCCATTTTTGTAGCTTTTTCCTGATGTAACTTGTTTCGTCATCTTACACTGAGTTAAAACGCCTCTGATGTGCTATATGCACGAACTACTTCTACGTTTCTATCACGACTCATTAACGATAAGGACAATTTTTCTATGTAACAGCCGATCTACTGGTGGCTGTAAGACCTAAAGCTAAACAGTAAGTAATAAAAAAAGGCGTCTGTTGTACGCTGGATAAATCAGACAAATTTTCGGAATAAGTGACGTGTAGAGAGAGTGAGAGAAAGAGACAGAGAGAGAGAGAGAAACGTTCTCAAGGTTACAAACACTCTGCGTGACTTCAAATGAATTCGGTGAAAACAGACGTATGTTAATTAACCATCAATGATTGTCACCGAGAAAGACAAATATAAGCAATTCTGGAATAACATACCCTGAACACATAAAAGCACCCGGTACACCTTACTGGCAAACCACCTCATTTAAGAGAATACCCACCCTACAAACAAAAAAAACTCCATCAAGCAGTAAGAATAACAGTTTATAGAAAGCAATTGCTCACCTGCCACAGCCCAAAGAAAGATTCAATACAGTGACTTTAAGAATAAGATATATCACCCTTTCCACCTGAAGAAATTCTTTTTGAGTTTGGAATTTACATGTAAAATTTGGTTGGTTCGTTGATTAGGGAGAGGGTACCACACAGCGAGGTCATCGGTCCCGTCGGATTAGAGTAAGATGACGGAGGTAGTGGCCTTTTAAATGGAACCATTCCGGCATAAACCCGTAGATTTAGGGAAATCACGGAAAACCTTAATATGATGGCACGACGCAAGTTTGAACCGTCGTCATCCCAAATGCGATTCCAAAAATTTCCGAGAAAGATTTTGCATACTTGTGATCTCCCGTAAAACTACAATCTTCCGGACTATACGTCGATTATGCAACTTTTCATCTTCAGGATTTAACAAACTCGATTATTGGAAGAAACTGATCAGCTACTCATATTCCATGGTCTGTGTGTAAGAACGTCGGCCGATTTGCTCTGAAATAACAAACTGATTTGAATTCGCCCGAAGTCTGTACGCGCGACTGATAAGATAGGTAAATTTGAAAACATCAGATGCCGGAATCTTACGATATTGGTCTCACTCTAATCGGAGCGTTACAGAACCTCTATGGTTTTAGTAGGTGTGAAAGATTAGATGTTTTTGTAGAAAGCCATATACTTTATCGGAGGATTCTCGTGGTTGTTTCTCATGACGCAGCAAGCATAAGGATTGTAGTGTGGAAGAAGGCACCCTACCTAGTAAAAAGCCAATCTCTTTACATGGGCAGCGCATCAGTACGGAGTCGCGAGGAGTATGGGTGCCCAGCAATTCAGACACTCAGTCAACTGTATGGTAACAACAGCGAAAGAAGCGATATGTGTGCTAGACAAAACGTACAAACACTTTTCTGCAGGATTACCAATAAATAACGTTTTTAAAGAAAAGTTTTGTATTTACTTATTCACATCATACTCCTCCATAAGCCCACTTGCAGGGTTTAGTTGAGTAAGTAACCTATGACTATGCAGCTCATGAAGAATTGGAGATATAATTTTAGAGACTATCGGTACTATGTCTGAAGTGACAGTCTTTGATGGCTCCTTGCAGCCAGGGACCATTGAGAGCCCCTCTGCATCTTGGAAATCATTGATTTAATATGTGAACTGTTGTACACTTGCCTTTCGGAAAATGAACTATCTTCTCCTCCTCCATTTTCGATCACGCTGGTTATCAGGTAAATGATGTCCTGTATTTACTCATTCAGACTGCGGACGTCCGTCGCTCCGGCGAGAGGTCGTACGACACCCATCAGCTTCACGCCGTTTCTCAAGTTCTAAGAGCCGCCACGCGACGCAACGTCTGTGGCATAGGTATACCAAATTCAGTGCAGTGCCACGCTGTTGAAGTAAAGTCGCAATCACGATCGAGACAGGCATGTGGACGTCGTCTATAAACAGAGCACTTCGACCAGTTCCAATGCCACTTTAGTTAAAGCACTGATTGCTTTATTATTATAATGTGATATTCGGATTTGGTACAGGCGATGGCGCTAGTAAACGACTTTGTTCACCGGATATTGAAAACTTGGTTCAGAGCATAACATCACCTCTCGTCGACTATCAGGCCACGTCTTCCCTCACAGCCGATTTACAAGGAAGTGGTTCTTATTTAGATTCGCAGTCCTCTATCCAAAGTTCATGGGCTTGTGGAGAAACGGTTACGTAAGTGGATGAGGAGCTCCAACTATGGGCATCGGTCCCAGTACGGGCTGGAAAGCCTGGGGGCACGGTAAGTGCTGCCACCTGCCTGGGGAATGTGTAAACCTACTCGCCACTACCTCCAAAAACGACAGTAAACATTTGGCTGTTTGAACCACTGTTGTCTGAATGCAGTGATCTTTCAATTCCTGACGTCCATGGCGAGGTCCATCTTTGGAATCACAACACCAAGCAGCGCGGTACGAATGGACCGCTCGGGATTGGTATCACGTTCTCTTCACCGAAGAGTCTCGCTTATGTCTTCAACCAGACTATCGTCGGACACGTGCTTTGAGGCAACCCGGTCTGGCTGAACGCCTTAGACACGCTGTCCAGCGAGTGGAGCAAGGTGGAGCTTCTCTGCTGTTTTGGGGTGGCATTATGTGGAGCCGACGTACGCCGCTGATGGTCATGGAAGGCGCCGTAACGGCTGCACAATACGTGAATGCCTTCATCCGACGATAGTGCAACCATATCGGCAGCATATTGGCGAGGCATTCGTCTTCATGGACGACAATTCGCGCCCCCATCGTGCACATCTTGTGAATGACTTCCTTTAACATAACGACATCGCTCGACTAGAGTGGCCAGCATGTTCTCCAGACATGAACCCTATCGAGAATGCCTGGGATGGACTGAAAAGGGCTGTTTATGGACGATGTGACCTACCAATCACTCTGAGGGATTTACCCCGGTTCTCTGTTGAGGAGTGGGACAATCTGGACCAAGAGGGCCTTGATGAACTTGTGGACAGTATGTCACAACGAATACAGACATGTATCAATGCGAGAGGACATGCTACTGAGTATTAGAGGTACCGGTGTCTACATCAAACTGGACACCACCTCCGAATGTCTCGCTTTATGGTGGTACACATGCAATGTGTGGTTTTCATGAGTAACAAAAAGGACGGAAATGAAGTTTATGTTGACCTCTACCCCAATTTTCTGTACAGGTTCCGAAACTCTAGGAACCGAGGTGATGCAAAACTTTTTGTTTGATGTGTGTATTTATTAGTAGCATTGTTCTTTAATTGAAGAAAGTCCTTTACATCTGCGACAATCCATTATATCTTCTTTGTTCGTTCAGTACCATGAGAGTATAACTTTCCTACTTTCTTCCTATGTAACGTTCTCAATTGCATCGTTAAACGAGTGTATTGCTTTCTTTCTACCAAAAGGCATTATACTTGTTAAAGCATTGTTTATCTTTAAGCAGAATTACGAGTAGAATACGTTGTTAATTCTGTTGGTGGTGTCCATCAGTTACCGTAAAAATAATTCCCCTGAACGTTCAGTAAATTCCGAAACTTGTCTCAGATCCTCCATTGGTATGATTTCTGAAGTGTTGAATTTTTTCAAGCATTGGTATTATTATTATATTAGGTTTGTTCATAAGTTTGCAGCGTTTTTGTTTTGCATTTTGGTATTCAGGTTACTATGGGTGTGTTCAAATGCGTGTGAATTCCTAAGGCACCAAACTGCCGAGGTCATAGGTCCATAGACTTACACACTACTTAAAGTAACCTATGCTAAGAACAACACACACACCCATGCCGGAGGGAGGACTCGAACTTCCTCCAGGAGGGGCAGCGCAGTCCGTGTCATGGAGCCTCAAACCGCGCGGCCACTCCTCGCGGGAGGTTGCTATGGGTTTCTTTATAGACTGTCATTTTTTTATTTGTAATTCATTGTCGCTATTTGAGTTTATACGAGGGCAGTTCAATAAGTAATGCAACACATTTTTTTTTCTGAAACAGGGGTTGTTTTATTCAGCATTGAAATACACCAGGTTATTCCCCAATCTTTTAGCTACACAACACTATTTTTCAACGTAATCTCCATTCAATGCTACCGCCTTACGTCATCTTGAAATGAGGGCCTGTATGCCTGCACGGTACCATTCCACTGGTCGATGTCGGTGCCAACGTCGTACTGCATCAATAACTTCTTCATCATCCGCGTAGTGCCTCCCACGGATTGCGTCCTTCATTGGGCCAAACATATGGAAATCCGACGGTGCGAGATCGGGGCTGTAGGGTGCATGAGGAAGAACAGTCCACTGAAGTTTCGTGAGCTCCTCTCGGGTGCGAAGACTGGTGTGAGGTCTTGCGTTGTCATGAAGAAGGAGAAGTTCGTTCAGATTTTTGTGCCTACGAACACGCTGAAGTCGTTTCATCAATTTCTGAAGAGTAGCACAATACACTTCAGAGTTGATCGTTTGACCATGGGGAAGGACATCGAACAGAATAACCCCTTCAGCGTCCCAGAAGACTGTAACCATGACTTTACTGGCTGAGGGTATGGCTTTAAACTTTTTCTTGGTAGGGGAGTGGGTGTGGCGCCACTCCATTGATTGCCGTTTTGTTTCAGGTTCGAAGTGATGAACCCATGTTTCATCGCCTGTAACAATCTTTGACAAGAAATTGTCACCCTCAGCCACATGACGAGCAAGCAATTCCGCACAGATGGTTCTCCTTTGCTCTTTATGGTGTTCGGTTAGACAACGAGGGACCCAGCGGGAACAAACCTTTGAATATCCCAACTGGTGAACAATTGTGACAGCACTACCAACAGAGATGTCAAGTTGAGCACTGAGTTGTTTGATGGTGATCCGTCGATCATCTCGAACGAGTGTGTTCGCACGCTCCGCCATTGCAGGAGTCACAGCTGTGCACGGCCGGCCCGCACGCGGGAGATCAGACAGTCTTGCTTGACCTTGCGGCGATGATGACACACGCTTTGAACAACGACTCACCGTGCTTTTGTCCACTGCCAGATCACTGTAGACATTCTGCAAGCGCCTATGAATATCTGAGTTGCCCTGGTTTTCCGCCAAAAGAAACTCGATCACTGCCCGTTGTTTGCAACGCACATCCGTTACAGACGCCATTTTAACAGCTCCGTACAGCGCTGCCACCTGTCGGAAGTCAATGAAACTACATGAGACGAAGCGGGAATGTTTGAAAATATTCCACAAGAAATTTCCGGTTTTTTCAACCAAAATTGGCCGAGAAAAAAAATGTGTTGCATTACTTATTGAACTGCCCTCGTATATTGTTATTTTATCATTTGGAGAGATCTGTTGATGCTAGAAAGTGGAGTGCCCAGTGGAAAAATCACAAAGTTTCAGACATAGTTTATTAGTGTGAGTGCAGTAGTGGAGTGACAACAGGGGAGGCAGCCACAAACTTTTGAGTCATGTATGGGGATAATTACATTGCCACAGAACGCCAAAAAAATTGATTTTTCATTTTAAGGAGAATCGTTTTTACATTAGTGACTCACTAAATTCATGAAGGCCTTTGGCGTTTGATGAAGGTTGTTTAAACGCATTAATCCACAATGATCCATGTCTTTGTACTCTAGAAGTGGTAAATATGATGATCTGTGATCATTTCACCTCTGTGCGACATTTCTATGCCAGTTGTATGGGTACCGCATGCTCTAAGCCAAAGTCGCGAAAATCAGCGGGTGACTATAAGTGCATCTCTACTCGCTTTTCATGAATTGGCTCATGAACAACACCGGTCATTTCTGCCCTGTATCGTTACTGCTGACGAGAGGTAATCTCCCTACGCTAAGATGAGGAAAAGAAAGGCAAGGTTGAGCCCAAACAACGATGCAGCTCTCTGTACAAGACCTGCGCACTTCCATAAAAGTTAATGTTGTGCATCTGGTGGAACAGCGACGGTATGGTGTACTAAGAATATGCTGCCCCGAGGTGTAACCATCACATCAGACGCAGTCCACGAGCAACGACCAGGAAGACTGCGTGGAATGGTGCTACTTCACCATAATGCCCTCTCACTTCCTGCTAGACAGACATAAAACACTGTACAAGAGTTGGGTTGGAAAGTCATTCCGCACCAACGTTATTCACATGATTTTGCGCCCACAGATTTTCATCTTTTTTCGCTCTCTATCGAACAGTCTTGAAGTAACATCCTTCCCGGATGAAAATGCGCTCCAAACATGGCTCGATGAGTTCTTCGCCTTAAAACCACTGATTTCTACAGTCGCGGAATCGAGAAGTTACCCAAGCGCTGGTGAGGAGTCTTTAATATCGATGACTAAGGTCTCTGTTATGTGTATGTCTTGTATTTACGAAAATTACGGGAAAACGCTACGATATTATGCGCCAACCCAATAAAATGTACCCGGTATTTCTGAAGAGGAAATTACTTGCATGGTTGACAGTCAAGCGAGAGAAAGCATTTCCAAGATTTCTTGCGGCCTTCGTGGAGAGAGATTAAAATGCTGCCCTTACCACCGGGCGCTAGGCAATCGATGGAGGCGTGACGTCAGCAGACAGTAAATATTTAACGCCCTCGGCAAGTCCGCCACAAAGGGAGGCGACGGCGATTCGGCACGTTGCACAGCCGCCACCGAGCAAAAAGACGAAAAAGTAACGAACGGCGCGTCGTTACCGGCGGATTACGGCTGCGGGCGCGTTCCTTTAGCGGCCGATTGTCGGGAGGCGGAATGGCGTCTCGTCTGGGAAGGAGCCGTTGCTCCGGCGGGGTTGGAATTTTCTTGATGGAGGCACTACTGCGTACGGATCAGTCACACACCTTGCAAGCGGTGCTCGGTATCTACAAAATTTTCGCTGTCTGAATTCTAAATCTTCAAATTATCTGTCCAACTATTTTGCTAAGCAAAATTGGAGCGCACCGTTTTTCTCATTGTACCAAAATATTTTTCCCCAGGTTTCGTACAGTATATCTTTCATATCCATAAGTCTCTGTGATACAAGCATACAATTACAGAATATTCTTCTTGAGTTACACATAAACAATAAAGTATGTAGAAGTGTGGGAGCAAACGGAAAAACAGTTACTACAACATCAATTCGAATATACACCGAACTTGGTAGTAAGAGCCTGCTTATGAGTTTGACGTTACACCCCTCCTGGCCAGGATAGATGTTCTAAATTGTTTTCGAAGTCGTCGTATTCCCAATTGAGGCTGGCTGCTCGATAACTGTTGAAACTAGTTCTTGATACCTTGAAAATCGGCACTGGGACAGAGTTGACGGACTGGATCTACACGCGTTCTGTCTGGGACAGATGTGGGGATACTGCACCACCATACTGTTGCGTGACAGGTGACACGTAAGGATGCAGGATGCCTGTGACGTAACAGTGTGCCGTCAGTTCCCTCAATCACATCACTGTGCCGTCAGAGTTTCCTCGTCCCTATCAGCCGTGACATGAAGTCATGCCAAGTGGCTCCTTCCTTACTCGCCGATGATGGGGATAAATTATCCAGAGTAATGGAGTACCGAGATTCATTGCTGAATACAATACGACTTTCGTCAGCGGCCCACGCTTCCCGTTCACAGATCATTCCAACGCGGTCGTGTATGTTGTGCTTACGGCAACCTATACATAGGATGGAATTCTTTCTAGTCCGACTGCTGCTAGTCTCCGATCAATGACACAGAATGCTGCGGGGACTACTTAAATTGTTCTCGGATGGAAGGCGCAGGTGGCAAGGTCTTACGAAATACTTGGTGCACAGTAAGGCGATCCACCTTTGTGGTGGTCATAGATGGTCGCCCGGAATGTTTACGAAGAGTACTCCTACCCTCACGTTCCCGTGCAGTCAAACATCTGGCGACTGTCACGTCTGAGTGACCCACAAATATAGAATCTGCACTGTTCGACATGTCTCCAAATGGAGACCCACAATGATGTCCATTTCAGTAAGGCGCTGATATCGCTGTCTCACTCGAGTACGTGGCATCTCCGTATCTTTCACAGTGAACACTGAACGTCTGACTCTGTCACGCCTCTGATATACCCTGCCAGGTCTGGTAACAACACTAATTACAAACAAGCACTCTGGTGGCCGCTGTATCTGAAATATAACAGCAACCCTCTTTTTCATAACAAATGTATTTCTGCCTGCACCAGTCTACCGAAATGGTAGACTCTCCTGTCTCAAAAATGGTTCAATTGGCTCTGAGCACTACGGGACTTAACTTCTGAAGTCATCAGTCCCCTAGAACTTAGAACTGCTTAAACCTAACTAACCTAAGGACATCACACACATCCATGTCCGAGGCAGGATTCGAACCTGCTACCGTAGCGGTCGCGCGGTTCCAGACCGTGGTACCTAGAACCACTCAGTCACTGCGGCCGGCTCTAGGTCTTCATAATACTCTTTAGGGACCACTTGTGTAACAATTCATGAAACGGGCTTCCTAGCTTATCCTGAATATCTGATTACCGAAAATTACTGAAAGTAAGTGCGGGTCCGTCTGTTTTCGAAGTTGCACGCTTTAATCACGTTCGTTTTCCATCTGTGTTGTAACTGAGTGGTATCACAATATGATGGACCACTTTTCCTTGCAAAACGGTAATTGTTGGATTAAACTTCACATATTTGTAGTAATTGAAAGGAAAAACGCCTTTTGGTTGCTGCATGTTAAGCTTTTTAATTTAAATTATAAACGCAGATGCGTTTCGCCTTAGTTACAAGCCATCTTCAGTGAGTTTCCTGAAATATAAACGATGTCTTTGTTTTTACACATAGGTTATTATTTGCACATAAAGCTTATAGATTTAAAGGAGTTCAGTGAATTTTTTGTAATAAAATTGAAAAGAACTTACAGATCAGTGTGTACTACATTATTTGTAACGTAACCAGCTTTCTTTTGTATGAATACGTAGTCTTTGTTCCTTCAGACGTGTTCGGAAGAACAGACACCACGCTTATAACTGATTCGCCTCGATGGGTAATGAGTCCACAGTGTGGAAGCACAATTACGTCCGACCTCCTGCGACAATCTCTAAGTAGCCTGCATGGAATACATGGACGGGGACTGACGACAGGTGACGCTAGGTGGTAATGTGTGTCGGCCGAGAAGCGTGCCGAGATAGTGCGCGCAATGGCGATAGGCACTCTGTCCGGGTGGCGCAGTGACTAACGCAACTGCCTAGTAATCAAGGGAATCCTGGTTCGACTGCCGGTCCGGACATACATTCGCTCGTCGCCGCTGATTCCCTATGAAGCCACGCTGCAGCCGACGTCAATAGTCCACGCCCTTTCCATTGCTTTCTCCCCCGTGCCACTTTCTATTATGTAGCTTCTGAGTGCATATGTTAAATATGAAAACCTTAACGTGCTGCATGCAAATTATTTTTTCCTTTTGAACTGATAATATTTATATACAGCTGCTGTGAAAATGACCACCTCAAGAAAGTTGTTCGTGAAACGTATTTCTGCTTAAAATCACCCAGGAAAAATATTAGTTACAGAAGCAGAGAGATACATTAACAATGTTGAATGGAGATAAACTCTTTAGCGCTGAGGAACATGATGCGTTCGCGCAAGTGCATCACCCTGCCATTCCAACTGCATGTTTGTATGATGCTGCTGTTAGTGTACCGACTAGCGTTTTGTCTTGAGACAAATTTACAACAAGGTTCTACACTCTTCAAGCCGCCTTTCGTCTCAACTGCAAATTAGGCCTAATGTGTGCTGCTGTTTATAAGCCTCTCAACGACCTCTATTTTATCTTATTTTTCTCTCATAGTCATTTCGCGAGATGTAAATGAAATTAACGTTTTCCATTACTTTCCTTGATATGTTAGCTTTCGGGATTTTAGCTCACCACCTCTCTTCTAGCGTATGCTACTATAGTTTATTAAGCAACGTTTACCAAACTAATGAATGCCAGAATGAAACGCACCTCTTCGGAACACCTCCGCTTCCTCCGATAACCCCACCTCGTAAGAGAACCATTCAAAGACACAAAATTCTAGATAAAGTCGAAGGTAGTTGCTAGTCACTTCCTTCACGGGCGAATCACGCTTCCTGAGGATTCTTCTAATGAATCTCAGCCTTGCAACTTTCTTGTACTGTACTTCCAACTTAGGCCGCTCTGGATGGTTACTTCTACACGTTTTCCTTTTTCGTCATTTATCATCAAATAGTTGAGGAACGAGACATTGGCAGGGTATTTATTTATTTCAGTCTTCTGTTATCCCATGTCCTCCTCCCTCCTCTCTTTCCACTTACCGAGCGAGGTGGCGCAGTGGTTAGACACTGGACTCGCATTCGGGAGGACGACGGTTCAATCCCGCGTCCGGCCATCCTGATTTAGGTTTTCCGTGATTTCCCTAAATCACTCCAGGCCAATGCCGGGATGGTTCCTCTGAAAGGGCACGGCCGACTTCCTTCCCCATCCTTCCCTAATCCGATGAGACCGATGACCACGCTGTCTGGTCTCCTTCCCCAAACCAACCAACCAAATCTCTTTCCACTTACTCCTCACCCGTGTTCTCTATCAATGCTCCCGCCTCTGTCCATCTTGTTCTCTTCTGTTCGTATCTCCACATCGAGCGAGGTAAGGCAGCAGTTAGCACACTAGTCTTGCGTTCTGGAGGACGACGGTTCCAATCCGAGTCCGACCATCAAGATTTAGATTTTCCGTAATATCCGTAAATCAGTCCAGGCAAATGGCGGGACGGTTCGTTGGAAAGGGCATGGCCAATCCTTGAATGATTCCAAGCTTCTGCTCCATCTCTAATGAACTTGATGTTGACGACACATTTCCTTCCGTCCCCACTTTTCCATCTTCTCATATTTTTGTTCATTATCTCGTCCTACCCCCTCTCTCTCTGTCCATCTCCTCCTCACTCATTATCTTATCCTACTCCCTCTCTCTGTCCATCTCCTCCTCAATCATTATCTCATCTTATCTTCTCTCTCTCTGTCCACCTCCTCCTCACTCATTATCTCATCCTACCCCCTCTCTCTATCCATCTCACTCATTATCTCATCCTATCCCCTCTCTCTGTCCATATCCTCCTCACTCATTTTCTCATCCTATCCCCTCTTTCTGTCCATCTCCTCCTCACTCATTATCTCATCCTCCCTCTCTGTCTGGCCATCTCCTCCTCACTCATTATCTCATCCTACCCACCCTCTGTCCATCTCCTCCTCACTCATTATCTCATACTACTCCCTCTCTCTGTCCCTCAATCATTATCTCATCCTACCTCCTCTTTCTCTGTCCATCTCCTCCTCACTCATTATCTCATCCTACCTCCTCTCTCTATCCATCTCACTCAGCCCGCATCTCGTGGTTGTGCGGTAGCGTTCTCGCTTCCCACGCCCGGGTTCCCGGGTTCGATTCCCGGCGGGGTCAGGGATTTTCTCTGCCTCGTGATGGCTGGGTGTTGTGTGCTGTCCTTAGGTTAGTTAGGTTTAAGTAGTTCTAAGTTCTAGGGGACTTATGACCACAGCAGTTGAGTCCCATAGTGCTCAGAGCCATTTCAACCATTTGAACTAAAAAGTCTATAGCCGTATATTATCCTCTTAGAGGATGCCCCCAAGTTTCCCAGAGAAAATCCCTGACCCCGCCGGGAATCGAACCCGGGAACCCGGGCGTGGGAAGCGAGAACGCTACCGCACGGCCACGAGATGCGGGCTGACTTTTTAGTATGCTGTAAACTGTCTACCAAATTAACCTTACATGTAAACATAAAGATGTACAAAATTACACGTTACTGATACAGTTTCAAGAAGAGCAATAACTATTGCAGTGTATTCAAACACTGTTGTGTATCAATTTCACTTGCACTGCAATGTGTAACCTGTTACGTGCTCTGGAACCACCCCCGCGCCTGTCCAGGGTGGACGACGGGAAACCGAACGAGGCGAATGCTGGTATGGACAATAGCAACTGCTGCAAACAATTTCCGGCAGCGTAGGACAATGGCGCGCGTAGCTGATACGCCGCTGTGGGCCTGTTCTATGCCGCTCTGTCAGCCCTGCTGCGGACAATGCCTTGCTTGTAGCTACAACTATGGCGCTCCAGATTTCCGTTGCACCACTATCTAGCCAGGTCCGAACACTCACACTCGACTCGACTAACTGCAGGTGAAAAGACGTAAAAACAATTGTTGTAATTTCCGTCAAGAGTACATTATGCCGACAGATATTAGCCTGACTCTAATGTATTCGAGATATTTTACTGTTGCTACGCTGGTAGTATACCAACTCCGTGTGCTTATACATTAACTTGATACTTAGAAATATTACATAACGGCTCGTTCGGCGAAAGATCCGTACCCAAAGACTGGAAACCTGCACAGGCCACACCAGTACTCAAGAAATAGGAGCATTCCACTGAGCTACAGACCCGTATCACTAACGTCGATTTTCAGCCAGATTTTGGAACATATATTGTGTTCTAACTTTACGAATTACCTCGAATTAAATGTTTGTTGACAAACAGTATATATTAAGAAAATATATTTGTGAAGCACAACTAGCTCGTTACTCACTCAATGTACTGAGTGCTATCGAAAGGGTATCTCAAACTGATTCCATATTTCTAGGCTTCCAGAACGCTTTTGATGCCATCCCTCACAAGTGCTTTTAATCAAACTGCATGCCTATGGGGTGTCAGTTGTGTGACTGGATTCGTAATTTTCTGTCGTAAAGGTCATAGTTCGTAGTACTTGACAGAAATCCATTGAGTAAGACAGAAATGACGCCTGGTGTCACCCCAGAAAATCTTATTTCTATTCGAAAGACATATTGCTATTCGAAATTTATATAAATGATTTAGGAGGCAAACTGAGAAACCATCTTACATTGTTGGCCTAGTGTCGTTTAGTAACGTTATCAGAAGATCAGAATCAATTCTAAAATGATTTAGAAAAATTACCTGTATGGTGCGAAAAGTGGAAACTCACTCTAAATAATGAAAAGTGTGAGGTCATTCACATGAGTGCGTTATATTTTGGTTAGACGATAAATCACGCCGTTAATCTAAATTTTATCGATTACACTGACGGACAACATCAACTGGACTATTACACAGATGGTGCCCTCGGGAAATTGAACTAAAAACTGCGATTTTATTGGGGCGACACACAGAAGATGCAACACATCTACTAAAGGCACTGCCTACAATACACTTGTCCGTCCTCTTCTGTAGCAGTGGTTGGGCGATATGGAATCTGTACCAAATACCATTAACGGAGGACGTACAAGAAGTTCAAAGAAGGGCAGCTCGATTTATATTACGGCAAAATAGGGGAGAGAGTGTCACGAGTATGATAAGTGATTTGGGCTGAAAATAATTGCAACAATTCCTCATTCTTTTCACGAAATTTCAATATCCAACTTTCACCACCGAATACGAAAATATTTCGTTGGCACCCATCTGGATGTGAAATAATGGATGAAAGGTTATATGAAAATATTTCACGTAGAAAGAATTTTTTAAAGCTAAACCTACGAAAATCTGGAAATTCAGCCCCAAATGGGGTAAAACAGGGCCAGCCCAATTCAATGACTGAGCCCAGCTCAAACTGATAAGGACAGAAACCTGAAATTCGGAGAGCGTGTGGATCTTATACTATAGGAATCTTTTAAGAAGGGAGTGTTCGATATATCACTCTAAAGGGAGTCACACAGGGAATGAAAAACTTATCGAAAAGTGTCACTATTAAGGTGCATTGCTAGCTAGTTCGACACTGTTCATATTTTATCCAAAACCTCTAATGAATATAATCTGTACCATCAAATGAAACAGAAGCCAGGAGCCAGTTACCAGAAAAATAGTAGTAAATTATCAGCAAATAGATATAATAAACTCGTTCAGTGTCTTAGGAAATAATTTGTTGTTCATGACCACCTATGACATATGGAAGTGTATCGTGGACTGTAGCAAAAAGAAAAGAACAATGAATGCGATCAGTTGGAGATGCGATTCCCGTAAAGAGTCGCTGGGTACCCACTACCTGACAGGATGATGAGTGCTGACGTCAGAGATGGACAGGGAGTGAAAAGCATCAACGAGCTGATTAAGGAATTCAGAAATAACTGAATAGACTATGCTACAAGAATGGAAGAGGACAGAATGCCTAATTAATGATGAGTTATTCCCCAGTGGGCGCAAGGTCTTCAGGAAGACTGAGTAAAACGTAGAAAACTCAGCAATTTCCGACAGCATTCAGACAGACTGAAGGCAAACTGCAAAGCCAATAGTGGAAACTTCCCACATCTTACCCGCCAAAAAATCTCCAGATGTTCATACAAGTTCCGGTAAGATGACGATGACCTACTTCTACTGCAGGGGCCCTCTGCTCATCGGGTTCCTCGAACGTTGAACCGCAATCAATGTGCAGCGCTATGAGGACTCTTCGCAGAAAGTGCGACGCGCTATGAAGTCAAAACGCCCAGGAATCACCCAATGAACGATAACACCGGCCCCAACACCGTCAACCGGATGCTACACTCCTGGAAATTGAAATAAGAACACCGTGAATTCATTGTCCCAGGAAGGGGAAACTTTATTGACACATTCCTGGGGTCAGATACATCACATGATCACACTGACAGAACCACAGGCACATAGACACAGGCAACAGAGCATGCACAATGTCGGCACTAGTACAGTGTATATCCACCTTTCGCAGCAATGCAGGCTGCTATTCTCCCATGGAGACGATCGTAGAGATGCTGGATGTAGTCCTGTGGAACGGCTTGCCATGCCATTTCCACCTGGCGCCTCAGTTGGACCAGCGTTCTTGCTGGACGTGCAGACCGCGTGAGACGACGCTTCATCCAGTCCCAAACATGCTCAATGGGGGACAGATCCGGAGATCTTGCTCGCCAGGGTAGTTGACTTACACCTTCTAGAGCACGTTGGGTGGCACGGGATACATGCGGACGTGCATTGTCCTGTTGGAACAGCAAGTTCCCTTGCCGGTCAAGGAATGGTAGAACGATGGGATCGATGACGGTTTGGATGTACCGTGCACTATTCAGTGTCCCCTCGACGATCACCAGTGGTGTACGGCCAGTGTAGGAGATCGCTCCCCACACCATGATGCCGGGTGTTGGCCCTGTGTGTCTCGGTCGTATGCAGTCCTGATTGTGGCGCTCACCTGCACGGCGCCAAACACGCATACGACCATCATTGGCACCAAGGCAGAAGCGACTCTCATCGCTGAAGACGACACGTCTCCATTCGTCCCTCCATTCACGCCTGTCGCGACACCACTGGAGGCGGGCTGCACGATGTTGGGGCGTGAGCGGAAGACGGCCTAACGGTGTGCGGGACCGTAGCCCAGCTTCATGGAGACGGTTGCGAATGGTCCTCGCCGATACCCCAGGAGCAACAGTGTCCCTAATTTGCTGGGAAGTGGCGGTGCGGTCCCCTACGGCACTGCGTAGGAACCTACGGTCTTGGCGTGCATTGCCGGCCGGAGTGGCCGAGCGGTTAAAGGCGCTACAGTCTGGAACCGCACGATCGCTACGGTCGCAGGTTCGAATCCTGCCTCGGGCATGGGTCTGTGTGATGTCCTTAGGTTAGTTAGGTTTAAGTAGTTCTACGTTCTAGGGGACTTATGACCACAGCAGTTGAGTCCCATAGTGCTCAGAGCCATTTTGAAATCTTTGCGTGCATCCGTGCGTCGCTGCGGTCCGGTCCCAGGTCGACGGGCACGTGCACCTTCCGCCGACCACTGGCGACAACATCGATGCACTGTGGAGACCTCACGCCCCACGTGTTGAGCAATTCGGCGGTACGTCCACCCGGCCTCCCGCATGCCCACTATACGCCCTCGCTCAAAGTCCGTCAACTGCTGTCGCGGCATGCTACCAGTGTTAAAGACTGCGATGGAGCTCCGTATGCCACGGCAAATTCTCTGACAATGACGGCGGCGGTGCACAAATGCTGCGCAGCTAGCGCCATTCGACGGCCAACACCACGGTTCCTGGTGTGTCCGCTGTGCCGTGCGTGTGATCATTGCTTGTACAGCCCTCTCGCAGTGTCCGGAGCAAGTATGGTGGGTCTGACACACCGGTGTCAATGTGTTCTTTTTTCCATTTCCAGGAGTGTATTTTGACATCTTTCGTGACCTAAAAAAAGACATGAGTGCAACTCGATTTCGAGCAGACAAGTGAGTGCAAGAGTGGCTGTGGCTGTGGATCCATCAGCGGCCGACCGCATTCTCCGAAACAGAAATTGATCGTCATCTCTCCCAGTGCGACAAACGTCTTAATTTTTCATGTACATGGTGATTAATTCCGAATGGAAGCATTCAATGACCCCATGGTGGCAGGTGTTCGATTTTCATTACATTGCCCTCCATACTTCATGTCTGCCCTTGACTCGTTGTGGAGACCAACCTGGAACTGATGCCGCAAGAGTAGACAGCAAGCGGAGCAAAGAGACGCCACTGTATGTGCTGCTGCTAATTATCCTGGAACCTAACAAGACAGCCCACGATTTGAAAGGAAGCTCTGATGGTACCAAAGTGCTGCGTTTATACACAAATCAAAAGAAGTTTTGCATCACTCCTGTTCGCAGAACTGTGGATATTGTATCACAGACACAGTCCCTTCGACAGCTCAGAGATGTCACTAAACCCGCCCAAAGATGTAAACGACTAAGCATGAGCAGCGCCTGTTAGACGGAGGGGTCCGACAGCCGATCAGTTCCAGTCATTCCACCACGAAGGAGGTACACGGCTCATGTTGTCTGTAGTTCAACAATCCCTAGACGGTCAATACCGCCGTTCAATCGAGTCCGCATTGTTACTTTGTGCCTGGAAGCTCTCTCAACAAGGGAGGTGTCCAGGCGTCTCGGAGTGAACCAAAGCGATGTTGTTCTGACATGGAGGAGATACAGAGAGGAGACTGGAACTGTCAATGACATGCTTCGCTCAGGCCGCTCAAGAACCACTACTGAAGTGGATGACCGCTACTTATGGATTATGGCTTGGAGGAACCCTGAAAATGTTGAATATTGCTTTTCGTGCAGCCACAGGAAGCAATAGGCATCATGACCCGCAACTTCACTCCTGACGTCCACGGTGAGATCCATCTTTGTAACCACGACACCGTGCAGCGCGGTACACTTGGGTCCAACAACATGCTGAATGGACCGCTCAGGATTGGCATCACGTGTTTTTCACCGATGAGTGTCACATATGCCTTCAGCCAGACAATCGTCGGAGACGTGTTTGGAGGCAACCCGGTCAGGCTCAACGCCTTACACATAATGTCCAGTGAGTGCAGCTAGGTGGACCTTCCCTGCTGTTTTGGGGTGGCATTATGTGAAGCCGACGTACGCCGCTGGTGGTGACGAAAGACGCCGTAACGGCTGTACGATAAGTGAATGCCCTTCGCCGACCGACAGCGCAACCATATTGGCAGCATATTGGCGAGGCAATCGTTTTCATGGACGACAATTAGCGTCCCCATCGTGCATCTTTGTGAATGACTTTCTTTAGGATAACGACATTGCTCTACTAAAGTGGCCAGCATGTTCTCCAGACGTGAACACTGTGAGTATGCCTGTGGCAGATTGAAAAGGGCCTTTCGCGGTTTGAGGCGCCACTTCACTGACTGCGCGGCCCCTCCCGCCGGAGGTTCGAGTCCTCCCTCGGGCATGGGTGTGTGTGTTCTTCTTAGCATAAGTTAACTTACGTTAGTTTAAGTAGTGTGCAAGCCTAGGGACCGATAACCTCAGCAGTTTGGTCCCTTAGGAATTCACCCACATTTGAACATTTTTTGAAAGGGGCTGTTTATGGACAACGTGATCCACTAACCGCTCTCAGGGATCTACTCCGAATCGCCCTTGAGGAGTGGGACAATCGGGTAACAGTGTCTTGATGAACTTGTGGATAGTGTGCTACTGGGTTTAGAGCTACCGGTGTGTACACCAATCTGGAACACGAACTCTCAAGGTATATCATGCAATTTGTGGTTTACATGAGCAATAAAAAGGGCGGAAATGATGTTTATGTCTATCTTTATTCAAATTTTTGTACAGGGTTCGGAACTATCGGAAAAGAGGTAATGAAAAACTTTTTTTGACGTGTGTAACTCAACTACTCTATTATCCTGTTTCCTGTCACTATTTTTATGGTATCGGTTGCTTTCCTCAGAATGCTATCACTTTGGTCTTTTCTATGGATGCTTTTAGAATATGGTTTTGAATAATTTTGTTCAGTTTGTATTTTTTTAATACGTCTTCCGAAGTGGCTGTTATAGTGTGGTTGTCAGCACATATTAATGGTTTTATGTAATGGTTTTCGTCTAGTTTTCTTCAGATGTTGTATCTTGTTTTCTCATTCCATCATTTATACATAAACTGAATAAAATTTCGGGAAGCATGCAATTTCTTTAGCTCCTTGGTTTGTCAGAATATCATTCTTGCTTATTGTCCCCTGCTTATATTACGATGTTGGTTCCATTTTATAAGCTTCTTATGGCCCCGTGAAATGGTTAATATTCCACGAGATTTAGACAAAGCGCTTATTGACCGTTGTCAAACGCTATGAGTGCTATTTGCGTGCTGGTACGCCATGACATACACTGCGAAGTCACTGGTGCTCACGGCGTCGCATTATATTGATATATGTTGACTAGGCACTCGATGTGCCCTCATCATTCTCATAATTCAGTGTATTACTCTCCCTTAACGTCCTCGTCTGCCGCAATGGAAATCGGTGCCTCGGTCACAGGGTCTATGGAGAAACTACTCACACCAATCTGTACTTACACACCAGTACCCATTATCATAATTTATAGAAGCGCATTATATTACAAAGATTGGTAAAACACGCAAGAACGGTATCTGCGGATGATAACATGCTCCATGACCTGAGCCACCTACGTGAGATCTTCCGGAATAATGGCTGCAACTTTCTCCAAACAAATGAAGTGCGACCAAGCAGTATTCACAATAAGACGACCGACCAGGAGCTGAAAAGAAATTTACTTTCTTGTCGTTCTGTGTCTCCGTGTCAGACTACCTAAGGCATCTGCTAACCGACGCAAGGTCAGACTGATTTTCCAGCCTCTGACAAATATCTGACAATTATAGAGGTAAGTTAAAAATGCAGCAGGACTCAGAATACTTAGGGTCTACATGATACCTCGCGACTAGAGCTAACAGGTTTTGTTGCCAACGCTACCGCGAGAAATCCGCTTTACTTACGCATTGTTATAAAATGGCCTGTGGATGAAATTTGTGGCTAGCACAAACACCTTCAGGGAGTATGTAACTAAAGAAGCCATCGAAATTAATATGACAGGGGCTTGCAGCTCATTGTTGCTGTCTGAGATCCACTGGTCGCGAGGTTGAAGCGAGAACATCCAACGCAGAATCAACATACGTTCACATATGGCTAAGCCGTAAGTACCAGTTTATGTCACATTTGACAGTGTATAAAAGAGCGTACCAGCAATCAACTGGCAGTCGTATCTCTTGACAATGTCAAGGAGTGCTTGGTCTATTGCTTGTGGTATTTGATCCACTTGACCCGGCTGGAAACCCGACACACTGCAATACCCCGAGTGATAGTAAACCTTAATAGATAATTCTAAGTTCGGCCACATTCCGTAGAAAGTAGTATAGGTGAAGTCCATTACATGTCGTTATCCCTTCTCTCTCGAGAGTGGATAAACATAATGAGTTGACGATTAGAAATCTTCCCTATCTCTTCTGTGCAGTTTCATTGCTGATGTAATTCCTTGAAGCAGTTCTCGTAGCCGTTTTGGATTCTTTCAGAGATGCAAACAGTCTACCGAAGTGGGTGTAAGTGAAATGAGGGCAGGTAATCGACTTCAGCTAAGTTTCAGGATGCCATTACAGTGCATTTATTGACTAACACCGTAAAAATAGTTATCAACTACAAAAATACTCGTATGTACAGTAACTTCGAAATTACGTGAAATCTAGAGCGTCCCTCCCACAGAGATCGGGTCTGGAATGCATCTCCTAGCCAACTGATCAGCTTAGCACGCAACAGGAATCCTTAGTACAAATCGTATAACTTCAGAACTATTCGAACGTTTTCGGTAGGCTAATTATTGTCATTGTTTTCCTGATATAAACAGTTTACTGCATATTCGTACTGTAGTAACAAAATTTTAATGAAGCCTTAGGCACTCTCTAGCATTTAATTTGCTCGAGATGGCTTTTAGTAATTAATATCTGATAAATAAAATGTCTCACCTTCACGCCTAAATATTGGTGGAGTACCCAGCGTTCAGAACCTCAGAGAAGCAATCGTTCTCGTAGGTTACTCATTATCCCTTACGAGCGCCAAACGGCGGAATTCTGAAAGTAGGTAGGATCATGGTGTCGCATTACATACGAGTAGCCTTTACATTATGTCATTTTTCTCCACGCAGTACATTTATTCTCTTCCAAAACATAAAAATAAATTTTAAAGATGTCTTTTGATTGCTTCTTTGACGTAAGCAATTAATAAATTGATTTCTTTTTTAACCTTAGTTAGGGATAAATTTTTCATTGCCTAAGGTTTTAAGCCTTATTACAAAATAAAAACATTTCACAAAATTACAGAAATAAATCAAACGTATGCTGACATCCTTTTCCACCACAATACGATAGTACTCAAACTGTAACTGTGATGCTTTCGCAATATTGAAGTTCATTACCAAATTTGGTTTAATAAACAACAAATACAATGAGGGTAACATATAAAAACACAATATGTTAAATCAGTTCTTTAATACACTAAACTTTACCAAAATGCCGTGCTTTTTCTGCAGAAAAACATTAAATAATTGCTAGAAGTACATATTTTTCCGAAATATACATAACTTAAAATTTCAATTATTTTCCAAAATGCGGTTTAGAAAGTAATTATGACGCAAATGTAGAATGTATGACAGAGTAGTGTGAAACGCAGTACATCAAAATTAAAAAACAAAATAAAATAAAAATAAAAAGAGATTTACACATTTTGCAGCCTGGGTACTGTCTGATAATATTTCATATGAGCATACTACACAATCCTGTTAGTATAAAGACACAAATTATGAATTATAAATATGTGGCAGGAGATACTGTGCTAATTAGAACGCATGGGAAATCATTCAAGATTAAAATCAAAACAAACAAACATTAGAAAATTTTTGAAAATTCATATATGATGATCAGAACACCAGATACAAGTGTAGAGGGCACTCTTCTTCTTTCATTGCACTTATACAGAATAAATGGAATATTTAATCCTTTTTCACTTAATTGCAGCTTCAGAGTCCACCATAATGTTTTCTTTAATCACTGACGTCTCTATGGTCGTTAATTAAGAGCACACATCAAAGGAAATTCTTCTGTTGAATCTCCTTTACTCATTCGTCTTATGTAGTGATCCTTGGAACGCTGGTTCCAGCATAATCCAGCGCTGTCTGTGATAATCATGCAACCTTCAAACCTCTTGTTATAACCTTAGGCTTTGCCATCTGGTTATTTGTGGGTCAATTTTTCCTGTAGTTCCAGGCGTTAAGGTTTATATTAAGATTACGTGTAAGGAAAAAAGTATTTTACACAAAGCTTACAAGATTTTTTGTATTTTCCATAATTCTCATGAACCGTTATTAATTTTTTCTGCCCAAGTGGCATAAGAATATTATTACGGTTCCCATTAAGTAGTAACTAAATTTATATTATTTAATTATAAAAGTAATGTTCTTTAGTTAATCATCTTATAAGGAGATGAAGGCACCCCATAACAATCTTAATATTTACATTCCACATTCACAGACACCTCCTACTCTGATGCAGCCATGCTTACGTCACTGCGATCTCACTGCTCACTCCAATAACGACAACTGGCAGGTTCCTTCTACATCTACATCTACATACTTACTCCGCAATCCACCATACGGTGCGTGGCGGAGGGTACCTCGTACCACAACTAGCATCCTCTCTCCCTGTTCCACTCCCAAACAGAACGAGGGAAAATGGCTGCCAATATACCTCTGTACGAGCCCTAATCTCTCTTATCTTATCTTTGTGGTCTTTCCGCGAAATGTAAGTTGGTGGTAGTAAAATTGTACTGCAGTCAGTCTCAAATGCTGGTTCTCTTAATTTCCTCAGTAGCGATTCACGAAAAGAACGCCTCCTTTCCGCTAGAGACTATCACCCGAGTTCCTGAAGCATTTCCGTAACATTCGAGTGCTGATCATATCTACCAGGAACAAATCTAGCAGCCCGCCTATGAATTACTTCTATGCCCTCCCTCAATCCGACCTGATAGGGATCTCAAACGCTCGAGCAGTACTCAAGAACAGGTCGTATTAGTGTTTTATAAGCGGTCTTCTTTACAGATGAACGACATCTTCCCAAAATTCTACCAATGAACCGAAGACGACTATCCGCCTTCCCCACAACTGCCATTACATGCTTGTCCCACTTCCTATAGCTCTCCAATGTTACGCCCAAATATTTAATCGACGTGACTGTGTCAAGCGCTACACTACTAATGGAGTATTCAAACATTACGGGATTCTTTTTGCTATTCATCTGCATTAATTTACATTTATCTATATTTGGAGTTAGCTGCCATTCTTTACACCAGTCACAAATCCCGTCCAAGTCATCTTGTATCCTCCTACAGTCACTCAAGGGTGACACCTTCCCGTACACCACAGCATCATCAGCAAACAGCAGCACATTGCTATCCACCCTATCCAAAAGTTCATTTATGTAGATAGAAAACAACAGCGGACCTACCACACTTCCCAAGGGCACTCCAGATAATACCCTCACCTCCGATGAACACTCACCATCGAGGACAACGTACTGGGTTCTATTACTTAAGAAGTCTTCGAGCCACTCACATATTTGGGAACCAATCCCATATGCTCATACCTTAGGAGTCTGCAGTGGGGCACCGAGTCAAACGCTTTCCGGAAGTCAAGGAATATGGGATCCATCTGATACCCTTCATCCTTGGATCACAAAGTATCATGCGAAGAAAGTGCGAGTTGCGTTTCGCAGGAGCGATGCTTTCTAAAGCCGTGCTGGTGCATGGACAACAACTTCTCTGTCTCAAGGAAATTCATTAATTTCACACTCAGAATATGTTCGAGAACTCTGCAACTAACTAATGTTAAGGATAATGGTCTGTAATTTTGAGGATCCGTCCTTCTACCCTTCTTATATATAGGCGTCACCTGCGCTTTTTTCCAGTCGCTCGGAACTTTACGTTGGGCAAGATATTCGCGATAAATGCAAGCTAAGTAAGGAACCAATGCAGTAGAGTACTCTCTGTTAAACCGTACTGGAATCCCATCAGGACCTGGTGATTTATTTATTTCCAACCCACTCAGCTGCTTCACAACTCCAGGGATGACTATCACTATGTCCTCCATACGGGAATCTGTACGAGACTCAAACGGCGGTATGTTTGTACGATCCTCCTGAGTGAAAGATTTCTCGAATGCTAAATTTAAAATTTCAGCTTTTCTTTTCATGTCTTCCGTTGCCAGGCCAGACTGATCAGTGAGTGACTGGATGGAAGCCTTCGGCCCGCTTATCGATTTTACGTAAGACCAGAATTTCCTTGGGTTTTCAGTAAGATCTTTTGCTAAGGTATGACGGTGGTAGTGGTTGAGTGCTACGTGCATCGTTCTTTTTACAGCAGCACGAAACTCTACCAACTTCTGCCTGTCCTCATTCTCCCGATCTTTCTTGTACCGCGAGTGCAACTGTCTTTGCTTCCTGAGCATTCTCTGAATTGCGGCGTTAAACCACGGTGGGTCTTTTCCGTCCGTAACCCACTTTTTCGGCACATAATTGTCCAATGCATGATTTACAATGTGTTTAAAATTTGCCCATAATTCTTCCACGTCCATCGTACCGGAAGTAAATGAAGTCGAGTCATTTACTAAGTGGGACGCTAACAACTGCTTATCTGCTCTTTCTAGTAAGAATACTCTCCTAGCCTTCTTGACCGACTTTTTAACTTTCGTAACCATAGTCGTAATGACAACATCATGATCACTAATACCTGTCTCAACACTGACACCGTCGATGAGGTCTGGTCTGGTCGTGGCTACCAGATCTAAAATATTTCCATTACGCGTTGGCTGTCGATTTAGCTGCTGAAGACAGTTTTCGGATAATGTGTTCAAAAGTAATTCACACGACGGCTTGTCTGTACCACCTGTAAAGAATCCATAGACATCCCAGTCTATACTAGGTAGGCTGAAGTCTCCTCCGACTAATACAGCATGATCGGGGTACTTCTGCGATACAGAATGTAGACTCCCTTTGAATGATTCTAGAACTGTCACGGTGGAACCTGGTGGCCGGTAATAAAACCCAACAATTTACTTTATTTCCCCTAGCCCTGTTAAACGTATCCAGATAACTTCACAATCACACACACTACTTCGACCTCAGTAGACACAATATTTTTGTCAACTGCTATGAAGACACCACCTTCTACGGTGTCTAATCTGTCTTTCAAATACACGTTCCAACCCTCACTAAATATTTCAGAACCTCTTATCTCAGGGTTCAGCCAGGTCTCAGTCCCAAGAATAATTTGCGCGCCACACGCTTCCTGGAGGGCAGTAAATTCAGGAACTTTATTCCGAACACTCTGAAAATTTGCTGCTAATATCTTGATAGCTGAAGTGTCTTTACATTGGGCGCGTCCTGATTTCCCTGCCTACACGTCGACTGGTGAGTGTTCATCAGGCCACCTCGCACTACTGCCTGGCCTAAAATACAATCATGTGCACGCCACAAGTACTCTGCTACCCGAGTACCCGCTTCCTTTGTGTAGTGCACCCCTGACCTATGTAGGGGCGTGCTACAATTCCCCACCCAATAGCGCAAGTCTAGGAATCTGCAGCCAAGAACGTCACAGAGTCGACAAAGCCTCTGGTTGAGACCCTCAACTCGGCTCCAAACCAAAGGACCCCGATCCACTCTGGGAACGATACTGCAAATAGAGAGCTCTGCTTGCTTCCCGCGTGCGAGGCCAGCGGTCTTCACCAAATCCGCCAACCGTCTGTACGAATTGAGGATCGCCTCAGAACCTAAGCGACAGGCATCATTGGTGCCGACGTGAGCAACTACTTGCAGATGACTGCACCCCGTACGTTCGATAGCCGCAGGCAAGGCCACCTCCACATCTTGGATGAGGCCCCCCGGCGGAAAAACCGAGTGCACGTTGGAATTCTTTCCAGCCCTGTACGCTATTTCCCTAAGGGGATCCATCACCCGCCTAACGTTGGATCTCCCAATAATCAGCAAGCCTTTACCCCCGGGTGCCTGCTCGGACCCTGCTGGAGGAGCGGCCACCTGCCCACTGACAGGACGAACGGGCGAGGCCAGCCGGCCAGCCTCCACACTGACCCTCCGCCTCGAGCGACGCGAACGCGTTGCAGTCCGCCGCTCACCTTGAGGTGAGGGCGGCCTCAACGCGCCGGGTACACTAGAAGGTGCCTCGGCGGCTGAGTCAGCGGACGCAGCAAACGACACCTGGTGTGTCTAAAGCGACGCGCCAGACCCTCCACCGCCGCTGCACCTCGAAACAGCAGCCCGTGGCCAACAGCACGCTCAGCTGCTCGCGAACCGCGGCCAGCTCCTCCTGCGGCCACACACAGCACGCATCTTACTGCTAATATCTAACGACTCCGCGAATTTATACTCTACGGCTATCAATAAGCAATATTACTCCTCCCAAATACGGGAATGTTATTAGCACCAAGACACCAAGACACCAAGACATCCACAGCCATTTAAACTTCTGGCTAGTAATATTCATGCTTCCTAAGGTTCCCATTAAGCACTGCCTATTCTTAAGAAACATTGATAAACGTTTAGTAAAACCAACATTATTTACAATAACTGTATTATCAACCTGTTCCTTCACATTTGTTGTTATAGATTCCATTACTTAAGAATGCATGTTCAAATGTATTCTACTTCTTAACATTTCTTTACCGCTACACAAAGGGGGCGCTTCTCCCAACTCTTGGTATTCACGTCATGATAGCCAAACGGCTTTCTCTTAGTTGCCGTGATATCTTTTGAAGTCCACAAAAAATGGTTCAAATGGCTCTGAGAACTATGGGACTTAACATCTATGGTAATCAGTCCCCCTAGAACTTAGAACTACTTAAACCTAACTAACCTAAGGACATCACACACATCCATGCCCGAGGCAGGATTCGAACCTGCGACCGTAGCGGTCGCTCGGCTCCAGACTGTAGCGCCTAGAACCGCACGGCCACTCCGGCCGGATTGAAGTCCACAACGTTATATACACCCTTTACCGATTTGCACCTAGGATGAGACATCTCACTGCTTTCGAAGACACACTTTCCTCACGAACGTTCAAAAATATCATAAAATTTCTTTATTATGACACTAATCACGAACTTTTTCCCATGCATTCTACTTGGACAACATTTCTCACCGCATAATCTCCTGAAATAACTTTCTTGTTATGCCTAAGTTATCGACATTCACCCCTTTCTACCAGCTTTTCCGAGGCTAATTTCCTCTACACTTCTAAACTCATGTCAGTTCTAACTGAAAATTTCAGCAAACCCTGCTAGCATTTCATACGAAATTTTGGTTGTTTAATGTGGTAGTTAATTACGTATTTCCACAAAATCTTCAAGGAAAAGACACGAAGCAGTACTATGATCAAGCTAGAAAGCCCTGAAGAGTCTTCCTAACTCTCTCATTACTCGTTCTATTGGATTCAAAGCAGAAGGTATCTGCAGCCATAAATATCTTTTATATCTTATTTCTTTTGTGTGCCATTCCGGGGTTTGGACAGTAATTATCACTGAGTCTTTTCTTCCGTGTATTACAGCGAATACAAAATCTTTGCTCAATGGAAACAGTCTCAAGAATTTCGAAAACGTCTTTATTATCACTAAAACGTATTTAAAACTAAATGTGGTTTCTCGAAGAGTCCTAGATACATTGACAACAGCCATCTCGCCCACATCTTTAGGGATTATACAATATATCTGACGTTTACTAGAGACTATAGGTATTTTCGTTCTCCGACATTTGCTCCAGCTCTCAAGCACATTCCTAGCTCCGTTTACCATATTGTTAATGATGCAGATTTACTTTAACTTATCGCCTAACCTATTTGGTCAAAAATTGCCGTAAGGCATGCACAACTTCCAACTTCCCAAAGTAGGTAAGTTCTACCATATAATACCACGTCTTTACATTAAACAATATTCTCTTCGTCTCTTCGTATTCTTTGCAATTGTCTTCACCATTGCTAATATCAGGTCTTTCATCTGCTCCCTCTCGATATCTCATATAATTCCTTTATTTAAACCTCTTGCTATAATTTGTAATTACTAACACGTGTATCCCTTTATGTTCTGTAGTCACAAGATCTCCATTACCAGTTCCCAAAAGTAGATGAGATAACGCAGCTGCTATAGTACTAGCTTTGATTTGATGGTATTTTATATCAAATTGGTATTCCTGTAGGGCAATGGCCCACTTAGTAAGCCCACCATGAGTCAGTGTACAACTTGTGACAAAGGATAATACTTTATGAGCAATACAGAAAGTTTCAGAAAGCACAAACAATGGCAAATGGTTCATTATCAGTAACTGTATAGTTCCTTTCACATTTGATTAACATTCTGCTCGTGAAACTAATTGTTGTGCATTCTGTCCCCTCTTTTGTTTCTATTAATTAGAATATATGGGCTCTGCTCCCAGATTTTAAACTGTCACCCAGTAGACAAAATTCTTTATCTAATTTGTTGTGCAAATAATTCCTTTTTAGAGTGCTTCCTTAATAGTTACAAATACTTCCTAAACTTTTTCCACCCACACCAAAAAAATATTCTTTCTCGTTAAGTTAAGGAGAGTAGCTGCATTCAAAACACTTCACTTACGAATTTTCTGTATTAATTACATGGACTGGAAAATTAATTTATTTGCTTCTTATTTGTTGGTTGAACGAATCTTCTTGTTGCCTCCAGTTTCTCTGGACTTGGGATGATGAATCTTTCTGAAATTACGTATTGTAGGATTTTTTTTTGAATTCGGACTTAGCCAGATAGACAATTCCATTACTTTTTTTGAAAGCTGCTAATGCTTCTCCCAAAATCTTGTTATTTTCTTGACAACCCCTAGAAGCAATTAAAATATCACCAACATAAACTGTAATCTTAGTTAGTAGTTCTTACACCAAAACTGAATCCAGAATGAATGTAGTCATTATCCGAACTGGTAGCACCTACCGCCATAAATAAAAGCTGTGTATTTACTAAAATAGCTCGAAAACAGAACTTGCTCACAGGACTGTTTTAGGTCAAGACCAGATAATATGCTAGTCCTTTTGAGTAGTCCATCATCTCATGTTACGTACTCAACTGGTAATGCTCTTGTCTTTTTGCTACCTTTGCACTTGAATTTCTGAAGGCAGAAATAATTCTGATACCCATCATCCATATTTTGTGGTCAATAACGGCATTCTACTCACACTTTTTATGCGACCTCACAGATTTGCGAATATTACTAGAATGGTCGCTAGCCTCCCACTGCACTTTATGTCAAACCTTTATTATGTTTGAGTCGCTTTGAGAGATGAAATACTGAAGGGAGCAGAGGATCACTATAGGAAAATGAAAAGGCCTAGTTGATAACCCACGAGTTACCGAATTTAACTGACGAAAGGAGAAAATCTAAATTAGAAGCAAATGAAGAAGGCATAAGGAAATACAAAGGTCTGAAAAATGAGATGAACAGGAAATGCAAAATGGCCGAGCAGGAATGGATACAGGACAAATATAAGGATTCGAAAGCATATTTTACTAAGGGGAAAGATGAATACAGCCTACAGGAAATTAAGGAGACCTTTGCAAAAAGGAGAAGCAGCTTTATGAATATCAAGATCTCAGATAGAATACAAGTTCCAAGTAAAGTAGAGAAGGGGTATTTTGAGGGTCCTATCCAAGGGAAATGGATTTGAAGGACTGGCAATGGCAAGAAAAACATTTCTGAAGAAGAGAAATTTGTTAACATCGAGCATAGATTTAAGTGTCAGGAAGTCTTTTCTGAATGTATTTGTAAGGAGTGCATCCATGTATGGAAGTGAAACATGGACGATAAGCAGTTTAGAAAAGAAGAGAATAAAGGCTTTTGTAATTTGTTGCTGTGGAAGATCACGTAACTAATGAGGATATACTGAATAGAACTGGGTAGAAGAGAAATTTGTGGCACAACCTACCAAAAGAACGGATAGGTCGACAGGACACACTATGAGATATCAAGGGCACAGCAATTTAGGATTAGAGGTAGATGTGGAGGATACAAATTGTGGAGGGACGGAGACATGAATTTGGTAAGCAAATACACAAGGATGTGAGCTGTAGTAATTAGTCCAATATGAAGAGGCTTGCACAGGATAGAGTAGCATGGAAAGGAGCTTCAGATCAGTCTTCAGACTGAAGACCGTAATAACGAAAATTTCTTCTCCACATTTTCAGCTGTAATACCAGTGTCTCTGTTAGTAAAATCACTGTCCTCTTGCTGAATGTCAGCTTCCTTCTGAAGCATCTCCTTTTTTAAATTATTGTTAGCTAATGTATGAACTACATATGTTTTCGCGTTTACTGTACTGAGTGTGTCTTGGCGTTCCTCGACTTTCCCACCAAAAGTAGTTTCCAATTAATTAATATCTTTACAATTTTCATCGATACGTTTAATGTGTTTCACTAGTACTACATCACCTGCGTCTATTCTGCTTCATAATTTAGCTGTTCCTTATTTCTGTCCTTTCATAATACTTGTAATTTTTGTTCTTCTTTTTTTCAAATTCTTGGTTAGTTTTCTTAACATATTCATCTACCTTCTCCTTATTCTCTTTGCTAGTTTCCAGTATGACTTCCCTTAAGTCATCCAAGTTTTAGTTAGTATCCCAAGGAGGCTCTTTCAATGTACTGGTGGTATCACTTGAAGATTATTCTATTTTGTTGTCAGTTTCGTAAGCTGATGCTTCCTTAGTTTTTCTCATTTTAGCAAATTCATTCTCCACGTGACTCACAGTAGCTTGTAGCATCTCCCGCATGAGAAGTTTGCACTGTGCCGGTTGCATTGTCCCAGGCACTTTTGAATTTGCGCCACAGCCGTCGATGGAAACAGTTCTGCCTGTTTCGCAATACGTCTGTCAGTAGCGTTTCGCACCGCTGCTGTTGGGTGACAATGATGACGCCCAGAAGAATCGTGAGGCACGAAGCGCCACTGAGGAGGGTCTCTGCAGCAGGCAGGCGATGACTGCTGTAACAGCGTTGTCCAGGGGCTCTTTGGTGGTGATGACTTTCGTGTCTGCCATAGACATTTTATCTATTTGGTTCTCCAAGACGTGATTTCATTTCGTCAGTTTTGTGAAAGGTTTACATGTATGAATTGCTTAATTACTGTAGCTTGATCCATCAGCGGTAAGGCCATAGCGATGCTACAGCCCAGAACAATCCGCCATTGAATGGTGATGTTGTGAGTGTCTGCTGGTGCGCTTCCAGCTCGTCGAACCAACGCTTATGGAATGATCACTGGTATGAGTAATTTACTGAGTTACAACTCAGTGACCATTGGCAACCAGTTACAAGAATATGAGATCCAGAGCGCACACCGCAGAGGCATGTAACTTTGCTTTGCTTTTCAGTTATGTGTTACAATCCTATCCAAGGGATATACTTCTCATTTCATCGGCTTTGAATATGTTGTAGTGCAGAGCATAATAAGAAACGCGTCAAGGAGGTGAGAAACCCTTT
Organism: Schistocerca cancellata; assembly: GCF_023864275.1. Classification (NCBI taxonomy): domain Eukaryota; kingdom Metazoa; phylum Arthropoda; class Insecta; order Orthoptera; family Acrididae; genus Schistocerca; species Schistocerca cancellata. The sequence continues at coordinate 113,505,168 of NC_064627.1, read as the reverse complement.
GAAACAATTAAGTTTAATATTTATGAATGAATACCCTCGATACGGTAGCAGATATAAAAGAAACATTAAATAAAAGTCCTATGGTTTTTAATGTACGCTACGACGGTGTACCCAGATTTGTGGAATTTTTTTTTTCAAAATCCAACCTGAATTTTGTTTGTTATTTCCATATTCTACTAACATCAAAACGTATAGCATCGTTAATACGAAACTAAATTCTATATGATGAAGTGACACTCCAAACACACTTATCAGAAATAAGCTAGAAATATCTCTATATCGTTGTACGCGCGCTTTTATGTCAATTGTCATGTTGAGTTTTTTAACTAAACGTATATTCTGCAGACATTGTTCTATTTACATGTTTCTTTCTTTTAATTGTATGAAGTATAAAAAAATCTCTGTATGTATTTGAGTCTTCTTTTTGGATTTGGTGTTTTTTCTTTTTCTTTTTTACCTTCCAGTTGCAACTTTTCCAGATTTAATTATATTACCTTTGAAATTGTTTGTACATTATTATTGTAAGTTAATGTAAAGCTGTACAATTATGAGAAAAGCACAGAGCTCTTTGGGTCAAAAAGCTGCTGAATGCACATTGATATAGAGAATTTGTAGCTCATTTCTGAAAATGCGTGTTTGGAATACGACTTCATTTCATATGATTGCATTTAATATGAACAAAAATATACGTTTTGCTATTAGTCAAATTTCTGCCGTATGTCTGAAAAATGTGTCTTTGGAATATCACTTCATTATATGTGATTGAATTTGGTACTAACGATTCTATACGTTTTCTCTTACATGAAAACCTCAATAATGGGGGAGAGGGGATTTCGAAAAGAAATCTCTTTTTCAGAAAATCTGAATTTATCATTGTAACGTTTATGTAAAACCATAAAATTTTACTTGCTTTTTTCTTCATATATGTTACTGTTTCAGTGGTATTCATTCAGTAATATTAACCTCAGTTTTTTTAAAGGGGGTGTTTCATCACTTTAACGTTCGTTTGGGCATGTATAAAAAAGATGTGTATGTCTTATTTTACTCCGCAGTAGAACATATTCAAAGACGATTAAAATTGAATTATACCCATGGTACGTTTAAGTTTAAGATAGAATTGGAATAACGAGATTATTGGGTGTTAAATTGGTGACCGTGTGTCGATTAACGGTTTCTTCATATAACTGACCTATGGAACCGAGTTTTACGCCGCTGTGAACATTTTTTAGCTAAAACGGCTTGCTGATTTTGACCCTCTCGACCTGATCGTTCATTAATTGATTATTTAAATAAGCCTTGACCTCGGTTTTGTTCGAGTCAGTAGAGCTTGTAGTGTGGAAATTTGCTTTAAGTCTGAACTATCTTATCGATGGTCAGGCGATTCCGGGAGTGGAAGCGCCTTTTGAAACGAGCTGGGTCAGGTCATGATTGACTGCATTCCGCCTTGTTTGTTTGACTTCAAAATCTACTGTCGTTATTCTGCGTGGTACGTTATCGAAAGCAGCTATACTAATCCTTGGTTTAGAAGCGGTCTACCACTGTAGTTAGATGGTTAATCTAAGCTATTTGTTGACAGTGTTATTCAGGATACGGTCACACTGAAGGCGTTTAACACGGAACACACACTTCTTCAGATTTTTCAGTGGCACGCAACTACTGACGGAAACCATACGCCGGCAATCTCATTAAGAAGCAAGGCAGTACACTTACGGTGGTGATGCCATACTGGTGTCCTCAGCACACTTGTGGCTGTGGGTGTTTCACGGCATTGCGCTGGCGCTGTAAACTGTGCAGTCCTCTGAGGTCCATACTTCATGGTGTTACTTGAAAACATTTAACCAGTACTATTTTTATATTTGTTGTGTTTTTTTAATGAAGCAAGCGATCGTATTTGTAGAACAGTTTATTACAATAGCCTATCTTATAGCCTTTACGAAGATTTTCTATTAAGACTCGGTAACAGTTGCGAAGACTGCCTTGGGATTCGTTATTTTATTATTGTCAGCTAGGTTATTCTTTTATAGTTCTTTGATAGTTATTATTTAGCTTTATTTCGCTGAATAATCTCATTAAACTTATTTATGATGGGTCTATTGCATTTGAAATTTTTGGAAGCCACTCTCTAAATGCTTTCGTAGCTGTAGTGGCTATTAGTTTCAAGTTGGTTGCACAGTTTCAATAGACGTATGTGGTGACTCTTTTTCCTCAGGCAAGGATTTTTTAATTATACTGAGCCTGCAAAATTGCCATTTGTGTTTTTTCTTATTGTCATACTGAGTGACATGATCTGCACTCAGCTATCACCAGGATTGTGGTAATGATTTATGGTGACAGTTGAAGGCTTCCAAGGCAATACGTTTCTCGTGTCCAACCAACTGCAATCAGCCTGGTGAAGACGCCTCCCCTCATCTGGGGCAAGAGGGGGAGTCTCACGGGAAAGTCGCCCTTGAGAGCTTCAACTATTCCTGCCCAAAGCTTAATTTAATAAACCAGAATAAATTAAACTCGTCAGAATTAGTATCAAGCCCACCACTCTCGTCATGTGATTATAACCTGATTCAACTCTTTGGATTTCTTTAGTTTATTCCCCCTTACCTACTACCTGAGTACCTGCTTCAGCGGTATTTCCTGCCTACACTTTCTCGAGCTAGCTCCTGCTCCCCATTTCTCGCTAAATCGCTCACAGCGATTTCCTTACCCAGATCACCACTCTTAAGCAAGTAGATACACTGGACAACGAAACAAACTGGTACACTTGCCAAATATCGTTTGGGACCGCCTCGAGCACGCAGAAGTGTAGCAAGACGCCGTGTCATGGTCTCAACTAATGACTGAAAAGTGCTGGATGGAACTGACACCATGAATCCTGCAGGGCCGTCCATAAATCCAACGGGCTGGAGGTCACTTCTGAACAGCACATAGCAAGGCATCCCAGATATGTTCAGTAATATTCGTGTCTGGGGAGACTGGTGGGGAGCGGAAGTGTTTAATCTCAGAAGAGTGTTCCTGGAGCCACTTTGTAGATATTCTGGACGTGTTGAGTGTCGCATTGCCCTGCTGCAATTTCCCAAGTCCGTCGGAATGCACAGTGGACATGAATGGAGGCAGGTGATCAGACAACATGCCTACGTACGTTTCACCTGTCAGAGTCGTATCTGAGCGTATCAAGGGGTCCCATGCAACTCCCATTACCTACGCCCAACACCATTACAGAGCCTCCTACAGCTTGAACAGTCCGCTACTGACATGAAGGTTCCATGGATTCATGAGGTCGTCTCCATACTCGTTTAAGTCCATCTGCTTGATACAATATGAAACGAGACTCGTCCGACCAGGCAACATCTTTCCAGTCCTTTGGCTCCGAAAGCCAATATCGAGGACGTTTCGTTGGATGGTTCACACGCTAACAGTTGTTGATGACCCAGTATTGAAATCTGCAGCAATTTGCGGAAGGGTTGCACTTCGGTCACGTTGAACCATTCTCTTCAGTAGTCGTCGGTCCCGTTCTAGCTGGCTCTTTCACCGGCCGCAGTGATGTCGGGGATTTGAGTTTTTACCTGATTCCTGAAACTCACGGTAGACACGTGAAATGGTTGTACGTAAAAATCGCCACCTCATAGCTACCTCGGAGGTGCTGTGTCCCAGCGGTTGTGCGCCGACTATAACATCACGTTCAAACTCACTTTAATTTTGATAACCTGCAACTGTAGCAGCAGTAACCGATCTAACAACTGCGCCAGACACCTGTTGTCTTATATAGGCGTTGCCGACCACAGCGCCGTATCCTGCCTGTTTACATATCTCTGCATTTGAATACGCATGCCTATAGCATTTTCTTTGGCGCTTCAGTATATATCACAGTATACAATTCCTACCATTTAACCCTGTCTCAAAAGGTATGTTAGTTTGGACTTACTTTCTGCTCTTGATCTCTGTCAGTGACTAGGTAGTTGAAGAATGCTTCATCGTCGAGTCCGTGTGGCTAATGTGGACCACTATGTGTGCACGACAAGCACACCCCCTTGTTGCTTCCGCGTCAGCGTGAAATATTTTCCACGTGGTCTTAGGACGGAGCGATTCTCCCTCTCGATAAGATACTAGCCTCGCCATATCTGCTCTTCCGTTTTCTTTCTTGTGCCGCCCTCGTGATGATTCAGTGACGAAATTTTCGTAGTGCTCAGAGGCGAAAGTACTTGTCTGCAGCACAAACTTGTTACCTTCGGCGATCGGCGACACGTAAAGTTGTAACCACGTTGTTACTGGAAAGCCACTTATTACAATCACCTTTACTTCAAAATTCATTTCGTGCACAGATTTATATATCCAGAAAATGTCAACAGTGTTCATCTGTTATTAGAAAATTCTATTTTTCTGACGTGTTGTATGGCAACCTACATCTGCTATGCACAATGCAGACTTTTCAACAAGTCATCCTTTTGATGACTCCAAATTGTGTGTGCTCTCCTCAACACAGATTTTTAAAACGTTTCCCTGTAAATCTCCAGTTGATGCAGTGATATGAACGGGGCCACTGGTCCATTAAATTGCTTCACCTCAAAAAGATATGTCATTAGTAGCTGTCAATGCTGGTGTAACTAACCTCACTTCATCTTAAGTAAGGTACCCCTCTAAACGCCGGCCGGGATGACCGAGCGGTTCTAGGCGCTACAGTCTGGAACCGCGCGACCGCTACGGTCACAGGTTCGAATCCTGCCTCGGGCATGGATGTGTGTGATGTCCTTAGGTTAGTTAGGTTTAATTAGTTCTAAGTTCTATGGGACTGATGACCTCAGAAGTTGAGTCCCATAGTGCTTAGAGCCATTTCATTTCATGTCAATCCCTCTAAAAGAACACAGTGGTTGCGATGGAGCTCGCCCGCATCTCGTGGTCGTGCGGTAGCGTTCTCGCTTCCCACGCCCGGGTTACCGGGTTCGATTCCCGGCGGGGTCAGGGATTTTCTCTGCCTCGTGATGGCTGGGTGTTGTGTGCTGTCCTTAGGTTAGTTAGGTTTAAGTAGTTCTAAGTTCTAGGGGACTGATGACCATAGATGTTAAGTCCCATAGTGCTCAGAGCCATTTGAACCATCAATGGAGCTCGGCAAACGCTGATTAACTGTTATCAGGCTGTCATGTGGTCCTCTTACGCTCACATGGTATTGAAGTGGTGTGTGTGTGTGTGTGTGCGTGCGTGTGTGTGTGTGTGTGTGTGTGTGTGTGTGTGCGGGCGTGGGGGAGGGTGGATGGGCAGTAGGTTGAATGTAATCAATGGAGCAAGATGAGTCTACATGGACATCTGACACAAAAACTGAAAGGAGATATCGTGTTGAGATGAGTCCTTAGCCACATAGTAAAGGAAGCTATTTGTTTTTCTATCCATGGGGACTGTCTAACGTGTCTATAATAATTGATGTGCCACTGTCATTTAACAGAGAGCAACACATGGCGCGAAGATCCTAACCGCCATGTCAGGGACAAGCGCTACGCCATGTCAGCGACTATTGGTTTCAGTCTTGACAGAAACTGCTGGTGTCAGCAAAAGCAGGTGAGTCTCAAATAATATGCGATTCAGTTCCAGAAAATTGACGTAGGGTACTTTCACTAAATACTACTGGTCGCAGCGGCATATGAAGTAACATGTCTTCAACGGAACAAAAGGTGAAGAGTGTGGACAATAGGTGAGTCCGTAAAGTTTATCCTTTGAAAAGGTATTTAATCAAAGTATTTGGCTTGATACCTCTAAGTGCATCTTTGAGTGCAATACTGGAGGGATGTTATATGGTTTGACGAGTGGTGAATTTTGCTCTTTTTAGAAGATGCGAAGAGCATTGGGTACAGTCTCCCGAATGAGGCACTTCAGATAGATTGTACGGAGGGTGTAGGTGGGGCCGTATGTGCTTTTTTCACGATTTGAGGGTGTAGCATTACTGTGTCCCAATCATTCAGGGTTGAACAAGAATGTCTATTAGAAACTTCAAAGTGGGCAAGCGCTGCCTTTTCTTTTAAATCTCCATTATATATATATATATATATATATATATATATATATATATATATATATATATATATATATATATATATATGCTTTAGAGTCTCCTGCTGTCCAGTACGACAACGCCGGTGTTAATATTGCAGCATTTATTCCTAGTCTGACAAAAACTGAGATATCATTTCGCACCTCAGTTGTTCCACTGATTCGTCCAAATATAATGCAGTAGATAGAAAGTTGATTATAAAGTAGACAACATCTTTGGATACATGTAATGGGCTTTCATAATTAAAGAGTAGCTTTAGCAGTGTATCGCAACTTTGTTACTCACCGATACAAGACCATCACTGAGCAAGAGCTGTTACTGCGCGGTAGTGGTGTCGTGTCTTCTGGTAGGGTGGATGACTGAATTTTTGTCCAGTAGGCTTACAAACTATACTGTTCAGTACAATTAATGGATAACTTTTTTAAAAGTCCCTAATTGTCCTCCTTTATGAAGTACAAGTTTAAAATTTGGCTCAATTGCGAAATTGTGGTTTACCGGGGTTTTGACTACCTTTTCAATGTGTAACACGTCCATGGTGGTGTAATTTTGTGCCAATGTGACATCATTAACCCTCATTACACCTCACATTAACTTCTAAGCTCTAAACTTTCTTCCCCTTTGTCGACACGTTACTCTCTGAGAGGTCGTCGATTCAAATGGTTCAAATGGCTCTGAGCACTATGGGACTTAACAGCTATGGTCATCAGTCCCCTAGAACTTAGAACTACTTAAACCTAACTGACCTATGGACATCACACAACACCCATTCATCACGAGGCAGAGAAAATCCCTGACCCCGCCGGGAATCGTACCCGGGAACCCGGGCGTGGGAAGCGAGAACGCTACCGCACGACCACGAGCAGCGGACAGACGTCGTCGAATGCGAATATGACTTGGCATGGCCCCAGGCTTTAGCACAGTTCTTTTGATGCCTCTGCAATGGAGGGCAGAACCACGACTTTGTGATGGAGGCTAGACCACGGCGACCAGCAACTAAATCACGTGGTTTCCTTATGGATGGTCGAGGGAAACATTACAGACACACCCCTGCTCAGAATCGCAACGAAGACAAGAAGACGTGTCAGAGGGTAAGGAAAGGGCGTCAATGAAACCACACAGTCCCTTGGGACGATCATGTTTACATATTGAGCGGTCAAACAGGGCAGTCCGCAACCTGACTAACAACAGGCCGACGTTCTTGACAAAGTTTGATACTATTCACTCACCGCGGACGATTAAGCTTGTCTAAGGATATCGTTAGAGAGCAACCCCATGGTACGTGACTGCACAGTTTTTGCCCTGTTGTACATGGTGGAACATTTCTAAACCTGAACACAATCCGAAGCTGCTAAAGGTGTTTATTCTTTTCAGCCCTCGAGTTTGACGCCTTCCTGTTTCTAGTTCATGGAGGGGTGCTTGAACAAAATATTGGTGGATCCCTCTAAGATCCGTTAGTTCAGCGTTACCCTTGGTGTAAGAGGCATGGATTTTTTCGAGTCATCAATCTTCTGACTCGTTTGATGCGCCCCGCCACAAATTCCTCTCCTGGGGAACCTCTTCCTCTCAGAATAGCACTTGCCACCTACGTCCTCAATTATTTTCTGGATATGTTCCAATCCCAGTCATCCTCTACAGGTTTTTACCTCAATAGCTCCTTCTAGCATAGTGGATGTCATTCCCTGATGTCTTAACAGATGTCATGTCATCCTGTCCCTTCTCCATGTCTGTTTTCCACACATCCCTTTCCTCTCCGATTCGGCGCAGAACCTCCTATTCCTTCCCTTATCAGTCCACCTAATTTTCAACAGTCGTCTGTAGCACTACATCTAATATGCTTCGATTTCCTTCAGTTCAGGTTTTCCCTCAATCTATGTCTCACTGCCATACAGTGCTGTGCTCCATACTCAGATTCGCAGAAATTTCTTGCTCAAATTAAGGCTTATGTTTAATATTAGCAGGCTTCTCTTGGCCAGGAACGCCCTTTTTGGCAGTGTTAGTCTGCTTTTTGTGCCCTGCTCGCTCCGTCCGTCATCGGTTATTTTCCAGTCTTGGTAGCAGAATTCCTTAACTCCACCTAGGTCTGTTCTCATTTCAGCTACTTGTCATTGATTTCGTCTTTCTTCGATTTACTCTCAATCCATATTCTGTACCCATTGTACTGTTTATTCCGTTCAGCTGGTCATGTAATTCGTCTTAACTTTGACTCAGGATAGCAATGTCATCAGCGAATCATATGATTCATATCCTTTCACTTTGAATTTTAATTCCACTCCTGGCGCTTTCTTTTATATCTATCATTGATTGTTAGAGATGCAGATTGAACAGTAGGAGCGAAAGACTACATCCCTATCTACACACTTTTTAATCGAGCATTTAGTGTTTGGTGGTCAACTGTTATTATCCCCTTATGGTTCTAGTACACATTGTATGTTACTCTTCTCTCCCTATAATTTACCCTTATTTTTTTCAGAATTTCGAACATCTTGCAACATTTTACATTGTCGAACACGTTTTCCAGGTCGACAGAACCTATAATCACACCTTGATTTTCTTTATCTTGCCTCCATTCTCAACCGCAACTTTGTATTTGTCTCTCTGCTGCCTTTCTCTTTCCTAAAGCCAAATTTATCTTTATCCAACACAAGCTCAATTTTTTCCCATTCTTCTATATATCGTTCTTGTTAGCAACTTAGATACATGATTTGTAAAGTTTACTTTCCGATAATTCTCGCACTTATCAGCTCCTGTAGTATTTGGAATTATGTGGATGATATTTTCCCGAAAGTTTGGCGGTATATCGCCAGATTCATACATTCTACATCACAGAGTGAACAGTCCTCTTGTTGCTACTTCCCCCAATGATTTCTGAGTTCTGTTGGAATGTTATCTATCCCTTCTACCTGATTTGACCTTAAATCGTCCGAAGCTCTCTTAAATTCTCGTACTAATACTAGATCCCTTATCTCTTCTAAATCGACTCCGTCTATCACATCAAACAAATCTTTCCCTCACAGAGCGTTTCAATGACTCTTTCTACTTATTCGCTCTCTCCTCTGCTTTTAACAGTAGAATTCTCAGTGCACTCTTAACTAGCTCTTTTAATTGTAAAGAAGGGTGTTTTGACTTATCTATATTCTGAGTCAGACCTTCCGACGATCAGTTCCTTCTCTACCCGTTCACGTTTTTCATGCAGCCATTTCGCCTTAGTTTCCCTGCACTTCCTGTTTATTTCATTCCCCAGCGACTTTTATCTATGTATTACTGAATATACCTGAACATTTTTCAACTTCCTTCTTTCATCGATTAACTGAAGTATGTCTTCGGTTACCCATAGTTTCTTCAGAATTACCTTCATTGTGCTTATGGTTTTCTTTCCAAGTGACTTTGCTGAGAACTTAAAAAAGGTACCTGCAGAGAGGCAAATTATAACGAGCGTTCCACCCTCCTGCGGGCGTTCTGCGCTGCTACTCCTGCGCATCCGACTTGCGTGCGGAATCGGGGACTTGTCAAGGGATTGTCTGTCTGCAAGCGCCTAGGACTCCGTCACGATCTGCCTTTGTACAGGTACATTTTTAAAGTGCCTAGCAATGGCAAGCGGGTGGCACAGAGGATGTTGCTGAATTGAGGGATCTTAAAGGATCTTTTGCAGTTTTATTCACGCATGCATTTACATCGCACTCCTCCGACTGCTGAGGTGCGCATGAAACGGTTGGGGGGGGGGGGGGGGGGTTGAAAACGCATAACCACCCTTCGCTGCCCCAGATTGTGTCATAATTTCGTCGAATGGTTTCGAAAGATCCTACGGGGCTCCACCCAGTACGCCACAGCAGCCGTACTCCAACTGTGTCTGATCGCCTTAATTAGTGCAGGTCACCCACGTTATTGGAATCAACGCATCAAGGAAAGGTGTGGTGTCATTGGCACCCTTTGAGCCTCTCCCTAGGCATTTTCGGTCGATTCTGAACGTCGATTTGTCTGAAGTGCTTTCCTCAGCGACCCAAAAGGAATGGTTTCAGCGCTGGATGTCATGGTCCTGACCTCCACTGCCGAGGTGTAAAGAGTGATGAAATGGTGGCCAGGGGAGGGGGTAACAATCTTCCCATCGTGTACTGTTGTACTGAATTGTGGTGAAATTTGGTGCCAAAATGACATCAGTAATCCACTTCTCATGTCATATGAACTGCTGAGCTATGACATTTTCTTTTACATCCAACCCACCTTACACCACACAGGAAGCTATGGCTTTCTTATGAGTTGATAGCTTGCGATATGATGCGTCATCGACCCCAATTGTGACTTTTGCACAGCACCATCATAGAGGTAAGTTGTTGATGCTTTTGAGCCAAATTTACAACTTTTACGAAAAAATGGAAGACGAGTACGGCGTTTCGAAAAGGTGAGTCTTTGTTTTGAGCAATGTAGATCCGTAAGAACGTTGCAGTGGTCGCACTTCTTTGTTTATAGTCATTCAAAGGACTGTTTTTTCCTCGTTTAACAAATAGTGTGCTTTCAATTTCCAATCCTATCTAGTGACCGACAGAAAAGTAGGTGTTCGCGGAACAACAAATACATAAACAGTGTCTACAGATGTGTTTTTCTCAAGGAAACGCCACGGTGCCACTCTAGTGAGTGAATGCGTGACGCAGTTGTTTATTCTCCCCTGGTGTTGCGGCACGCATTTCTTTCCATAATAACGGAGCGTAGCCTTAGTGCAGTACGTGACTGTTTTCGGCCCGTCGTGCTCCCTAACAACCAATTAAAAGCGGCCGCGCGCTGATTTAAGCCCTCGCCCTGCTGACGTCTCCATTTCGGCGGCGGGTGCGACAATGGGAGCGGCGCCTACTGCTCTCACACACACACACACACACACACACACACACACACACGGAACTCACAGCACAAAGGTCGCCGCCGACCCGCTTCGTTTACGCCGCATTGTCCTGTTTCAAACGCACTCGCATACGTTTACCCCTCCCTCTCAGGCTACCGTGGTCCGCATTTCACAATTTTTTGAAGAGGTAATTCAAACCTGAAACAGAAAGGGCCGTAATCTGACAACAAGGCAGCAGCGGAGCTGCGTTTCGCTTAAATAAAGGACTGGAGTGGTACATTCCTAATTCACTACCCATTACAATAGAGCACGTCCGTCCGAAATTGCTTTCAGTGTGGGCAGTAATTTATTTGAGTAACGTTGTTCATATAGGACTTAACGTACAGAAAGTCATTATTTATTCTTCCGTAAAGGTACTACTTCTCCTCTAAATGACAGAATCCTGATATAAAAAGAACTAGGTTTAATCACCCAATCACTGTAACAGTCTATTCTAGATTCTTAATTTCGTCATATACGTATGAGGAGTGACCATAAAGATATAACTATCCTCTCGCAAACACTTAGTTCCGTAATTGATTTTAATTTTCAAAAAAATTGAAAAGCCTCACTTGCAAGTGTTTTATTAACGAAGACGCACAGCACTTAGTTAGCGCATCTTGAAATTATCTGTAATTAGTAACAATTACATAGTTACATAACAGTTTATTCATGAACCTATCTGGCGCCAGCCAATAGGACAGCTAAGTTACAGGTTTGTAATAAAGCAATTCACTTGCCTTTAATAGCGGGGACCCCATTGGTCTTATTTAAATGCCACTGATGTCATGGAGTTAAAGCAAAACCCACCGTCGTCAAATACGGACTAAAATAAATTTTCAAATTGCTAGTGAATACCTCAAAGTTAAAGGTGTGAAATTGCATCATCAATAACACATTAAATCCACGTAAGTGTATGATCACGAATCTAGACAGAAACTCACCATACCATGGCAGTATGCGGTTCGAATAGGTTAGCGATCGAAGCCATGTATCACAGGTACTCCTCTAGAGAGGTTATATGCTGAAACGAGTCGTCCGCACAGTGATTTCTAAGCAGAATCAGTTAACCCTAGGATGCATGGTGCCGAAAACACACATGAATGCATATGCAGGGCCTCCAAGGCCCTGCCCTAATTTAAAATTTTCCTCCTTTCATATAATCATTCTTTGGAGTTAAATTTATTACTGTCAAATTTATTCTTATTGAAAGATTCCTAAGATACGGTAACAGGAGCTGGTTGGCCTGATTAACATTTTATTATTTTTTTTAAAAAGTCTGAGAGTCAATTTTTATTAGTTACATCCATTTACATACGACATATACAAATAATTTTATTAATTCATTTATAAGTTGCAGTTTACATTTTATAACATTTATTACAACCAATTTCTTCAATTAAAATATACTCATTATTCACAATATTATGTATATAGGCAACATTTTGACAAAATGTTATTATTCATTGTTCACATAAAATTGTATTTTTCTTAGTTGTCAACATGTGACAAACAAGAAGCACAAAGAAAGCCATTACGTTCCATACAAATGTTGGTTTTACACTTAATGCATGTCATAGCACTTTTCCTGTATTTGTTATATGGACAATAATTCCATCTTCTTCTTTTTCCTGAAACAGGTAGTTGGTTCGGCAATATGACATCTTTTTGAACACCACATCCTTGCATGGCATCAACGATTTTCTTTGGAAGATTAGGGATCTGAATACGAAGTTCCATTAGTGGTATTACCATTTCCTCTGCTAAATCTCTTAGTAGCAAACGCCTTTTATTACTTCTTCCACTATGGTATGTCAGATGTTGGGCGGAAAATAAAATTTCACTGTTCATTGCTGCGACGTCCATCATATTCTTCAATAATGCAAATGGCCATCTTCTTGTTTGTCTCTTGCAAGTGTAATAACGAATTTTCTGGTCCATTTGATCTACTTCATCCTTCGTACAGTTATAGAACTTTATTGTATCTGGTTTCTTTTTTGCATGAGTTTCATCAATGTTTCTGTCGTGATGCATTGTGCTAATAAGAACTACAGACTTTTTCTTTCTGGGAACATAACACACCATTGTAATGTCACCTCTAAATGCAGACAAACAGGAATGAATCGCTCTTGAAGCAGATGGTTTCATCTCATTAGGAATTTCTGGTTTATTTTGTTTGATTGTTCCCACCCCTGTAATTTGCTTCTGAAGCATCTCTTCTGCCAGCTGCACACTAGTAAAGAAGTTGTCAACAGTAATATTTTTTTATGATCCTTCAATGCTTTTAGCAAGATCTTTCACCACATTCAATCCAAGATTTATTATGATCAGACTGAAATTAGTCACCTGGCCATAACTGTGGGTTCATTGTTTGCTCTGAGAGATGGCTCTTGCACATATGAAATATCTTTATTATGTCAATGATCAAAGGATTTACTCCGTTTGACACAATTCTTTGCCGAAAGAGCGCTTGATAATTTACCACTTCATTGACTATCAAGTAGGCAACGTCCTTGCCGCAGTGGCTGCACCGGTTCCCGTGATATCACCGAAGTTAAGCGCTGTAGGGCGTGGTCGGCACTTGGATGGGTGACCATCGTGGTCGCCATGCGCTGTTGCCATTTTTCGGGGTGCACTCAGCCTCGTGATGCCAATTGTGGAGCTACTCGACCGAATAGTAACGGCTTCTGTCAAGAATACCATCTTACGACCGGGAGAGCGGTGTGCTGACCCCACGCCCCTCCTATCTGCTTACTCCACCGAGGATGACACGGTGGTCGGATGGCCTCGGTAGGCCACTCGTGGCCTTAAGATGGAGTGCTTTTTTTATTGACTAATTAAGTATCGCTTGGTGCATTAATTAACAAACTTCTATGCAGAATAGAATCTTCATCAGCAAAAGAACTTTTCCATCTGAAGCTTTAATAACACTTGTTGCTCTCGATGATGCTGACTGCTTCAGCTGAGGTGATGAACTGGACGGAGCGCTTCCGTGCTAGGCTCTACACTGACCTCTGCATGAGTGTGCTGCTGTGCTGAGAGAGAAAATATGACGTATGTGTGACATTGTGTTCTTCAGTCTTCCCTACTCGTCATTGTGGATTGCAACTAGACATCACAAATGTCTGTGGTATCGATATCATTACCGACTTTGGTGTGATGCTGTGATCTTTGGACAGTACCACAAAATAATGAGATAGAATATAAATTTTCTTAAAAGTTTGAAAGCAGACGAACACAGAAAATTGCTATTTCAATGAATTTCCCCCTATTAATGTGAAATGAAATGTCAATGTAAATCAATAGGGCGAAGGAGGAGCGGAGGTTTGCGACAAGTAAAGGAGATGGTAAGTACATGAAGGAAGCGTGAGGAGCGAAAATGGAAAGAAAGCCAAGAGACTAAGAAACAATGGGGTAAAGGGAAAACTGAACATGAAGCAACTGTGTTAGGAGGCATGGCGTGCAACAGTGTGTAGCCCTCTCGCTTCAGCCTACATGTTGTGTAGAGCAGTATTTTTTTGTAACAGTGATACAGGATTGTTATCCTATATTTTCAGCGCATATTGCCATGGTTTGGGTAGTTTCTTTCTTGATTTCTAATCCTACCTCTACAATGGATTTAATTTGTTATCAGTGTTGTAACTTTACACCATTAACTCAGGGGTTTACACCTGCCATTTCAGCGTCTACTATGTCCAAGTTTGACGACTGAGGTTTTCTCTTTAATGCCATCACATCAGTGCTTTTTGTTGTGTACACCATCATACACAACGGTAAGGAGAGAGTGGTGTGGCAACTATCGTCGTAGGGAAGATGAAGAGGAGCAGAAATGTTTAGTGAACAAGTAAGAGAGCAAACGCAAGATTTGCTTAACTTTTCTCCAAACGTACGAGATCTCCCTGCAAATGATGTAACTATAATTAGAGTTCAACCATCACAATGTGAACAACGAAGAGCCCTCCAGCGTGAAAGTACGAGCTACGATGAAGGAGCTGCAACTAGAGGGTGTCTGCATAGCACACGTTAAGAGCTGGCTCCGAAGGCGACTGGGCCTTCTCGTTGGCGCCGACCTTCCTATGCTGTGGTGGCAGAGGGCACTCAAGGTACGGTGCCGCTGGAGGAACAGCTCAGCAGGCATGCACCATTGGGTCTGCCAGAACTCAGCGACCACTATCGGCGTTACACGAAAACTTGCTATTCCGCTGCCAACTAAACGCCAATAGGGTAGTATCGGTATGCGATACCACCCTTTTAAATATGGCTACTGTGGTCTTCACTGTTCTCATCAAGTGAATCACTTTACTTCTTACCCTTAGCTTGGATCCTATTGGTCAGTGCTACACAGGCTCGTGAATAAACTGTTATGGAACAATATTTTTGTTACTAATTGTAGATAATCTGATGATGTATTAATAGCGAGAAGTGCATCATTATTAATAAAGCAATGGCAACGAAGAATGTTTTATATTTTCGGAACGTACAAGCACTGTTGCTGCAAAAGGCCAAAATGGTATGGAGTAATGTGTAAAAGATTGATATGCCCGCTAAAACCGCAGGGAATAACAGGTGATTAGGACTGTGCAAAGGGCCAAATAAGGTGGCGGTCAGTTTCACTTCAAAATTGTAATTTACTGTAATTTAATAACATGTTTAAACCAAAACGGCACATAGCCGAACCTTTACAAGTACGAGTTTCAAAATCGAACTCTTTCACGGCTGAAGGCCTCCAAACAAGAAATTTTAAAAATCAACGGGATAAATTTCAAGTGACTGAAGATACACATTTAAAATTGCAAATAAAATAATTAAAATATATATCTATATATCACAGCTAGGCTGAAAGCCTCAAGGCAAAAGTGGATAGAACAAACATAAACAAGGTGCAATACCAACGGCTGAATGCCACAATTAAAATTCGAAATTTTATAATATATTACCATAATCTTTTAAGGCAAAAGTCCGCAATGTATTCGCTTAGGGGGAAATTTTAAGAATAACGCTTTAAGCAGCTGAAGGCCAACAGCTGATTTTCCAAAAATTCAAAGAATACCTTAAACCTTTAAGATTTATGTGGCCGAAAGCACACTAAATAGAAAGGCAACGCAATGACAATAACTCAATTTAAGAATAAGGTTTTAAGCGGCTGAAAGCACAGAATTGATTTTCCAAAAATTCAAAATACCTTAAAGCTTTGTTTTAAGTGGCTGACAGCGCACTAAATGAAAGATAGCACAACAACTGTAACTTTCAGCAAAATATTCACTTTCCAATATTCAAACTGACATAAAACACAATAAACATTTATTTCCTTTAAGGTATTGGCTATAATAGATTTCCAGCCGACCATTAAACACCCATGAAAAGGACACTGTAGATAAGGTCACTCAGACGCCTCCAGGGGGGAAGGGTGGCCTGGCCTCGGAACATAAACGTACACATAGGTGAGACAGGCGGTGGGCACATCTACACTTGATCTGTCGGTAACCCAACCAAGAGACAGTCATGGACCGAGCGAACAAAAGACTTGCTAGCCATCAATCGATGCATGAAAACTCAAAGACCCAACTGTCACAGGCGTGATTATCCACAATGAAATATGTATTAAGCTGTCAAAAATACATACCATGTTGGACAGCGACAACAGGTGCGGAAAGGAAACTGCCTGAAATTACGTTAGCGTCCAGTGCAGGTATCCAGAACACTAATGATCACAAGGCAGAAAATTCAGCTGGTGCACTTGAATTGTAGTGAACCAATATACACTCCTGGAAATGGAAAAAAGAACACATTGACACCGGTGTGTCAGACCCACCATACTTGCTCCGGACGCTGCGAGAGGGCTGTACAAGCAATGATCACACGCACGGCGCAGCGAACACACCAGGAACCGCGGTGTTGGCCGTCGAATGGCGCTAGCTGCGCAGCATTTGTGCACCGCCGCCGTCAGTGTCAGCCAGTTTGCCGTGGCATACGGAGCTCCATCGCAGTCTTTAACACTGGTAGCATGTCGCGACAGCGTGGACGTGAACCGTATGTGCAGTTGACGGACTTTGAGCGAGGGCGTATAGTGGGCATGCGGGAGGCCGGGTGGACGTACCGCCGAATTGCTCAACACGTGGGGCGTGAGGTCTCCACAGTACATCGATGTTGTCGCCAGTGGTCGGCGGAAGGTGCACGTGCCCGTCGACCTGGGACCGGACCGCAGCGACGCACGGATGCACGCCAAGACCGTAGGATCCTACACAGGCACTTCCCAGCAAATTAGGGACACTGTTGCTCCTGGGGTATCGGCGAGGACCATTCGCAACCGTCTCCATGAAGCTGGGCTACGGTCCCGCACACCGTTAGGCCGTCTTCCGCTCACGCCCCAACATCGTGCAGCCCGCCTCCAGTGGTGTCGCGACAGGCGTGAATGGAGGGACGAATGGAGACGTGTCGTCTTCAGCGATGAGAGTCGCTTCTGCCTTGGTGCCAATGATGGTCGTATGCGTGTTTGGCGCCGTGCAAGTGAGCGCCACAATCAGGACTGCATACGACCGAGGCACACAGGGCCAACACCCGGCATCATGGTGTGGGGAGCGATCTCCTACACTGGCCGTACACCACTGGTGATCGTCGACGGGACACTGAATAGTGCACGGTACATCCAAACTGTCATCGAACCCATCGTTCTACCATTCCTAGACCGGCAAGGGAACTTGCTGTTCCAACAGGACAATGCACGTCCGCATGTATCCCGTGCCACCCAACGTGCTCTAGAAGGTGTAAGTCAACTACCCTGGCCAGCAAGATCTCCGGATCTGTCCCCCACTGAGCATGTTTGGGACTGGATGAAGCGTCGTCTCACGCGGTCTGCACGTCCAGCACGAACGCTGGTCCAACTGAGGCGCCAGGTGGAAATGGCATGGCAAGCCGTTCCACAGGACTACATCCAGCATCTCTACGATCGTCTCCATGGGAGAATAGCAGCCTGCATTGCTGCCAAAGGTGGATATACACTGTACTAGTGCCGACATTGTGCATGCTCTGTTGCCTGTGGTTCTGTCAGTGTGATCATGTGATGTATCTGACCCCAGGAATGTGTCAATAAAGTTTCCCCTTCCTGGGACAATGAATTCACGGTGTTCTTATTTCAATTTCCAGGAGTGTAGTTCATTCCGCCGCACAACGGCTCGATTTCAGCAGTACAAACACTCAGTGTTGCTCACAGGAAAAGCTCCCCAACAGCGAATCACCGAAACGGACGTCAACACATGAACGGACGTGGCTTGGACACTTAAGACATCACTCTACTTTGACGTCCTGGGTCGGTGAGCGATGAAGTTCGTAACGATCAGACAGCTCCACACACGCTCCGACACTGCGTAGGGACCGCCAGTGGACCCATCCGACTGCACCGCACAGAGGTATCGTCCTTGGTCCGAACCAACCAACCGACTGATCGCACACCCCCAAGTCGGAAACTGTATGCACAAGACCAAGGATGGTACACAGTGTAAATATCGATACTCATCGCTACTGCCACACGTAGAAGGAGGAAGAACCACAGCATAACCGCAACAACAGCGGGAAACCAAACACAGATAGACAGCCAAGTTCAAGGAAACTCATAGTTTGGAGTGAGCACGGCTCAAAGATCTTAATTCGTTTGCAAGTATGCGTCCGCAGTCGTGGTAGAAACTGAATGCCTCACACCGCAGCAGACTTGCACACCTGAGGGGCAAAATCTGAATGAGCCAGACCATTGACAAGGTGCAGCTGCAGCGCACCATGTTGTCTTGTCTCCTCTGTCGGCATGCTATGGTACTGTGGGATGAGAAGTTGAAGAGAAATTTCCCAAAAACAGGCGAAAATATATGCAAGTGCGGTGCTAAGAATACCACACAGTAGTTGCTGCAGCTAAAATCGCAAAAGCGCCAACAGCCCAACAAAATACTTTGTTCATAAAGTCAAGAAGAAATAGAGAGGCAAAGACAGTGCAACAAAAAGGCAGTACAATAAACCCCCGCCAAAGAAAAATATGTAATAGTAAGATCAAGCCAACTAGTAAAGTAGTTATCCTGGATGCTGCTACACAAAGTGACACAGAAAACATAATGAACAACGAAAAGGTGTTAACGGATTTATTCCCTAAAGGCCGAAATCTTGGATCATATGTTGAAAACAATAGACTGGCTGGGTGAGATTAAGATATGCGAACACAAAATAAGCAGTCTTGCATATGCCGATCACATAGTTGTGATGGCAGATTCGATTGAAAGTTTGAAAGTAATATTTCAGAGCTAGATCAGAAATGTAAGGACTATGACGATTAGCATCTTCAAAACGAAAGTAATGTCAGTGGGAAAGAAATATAAACGGATTGAGTGCCAAATAGGAGCAACAAAGTTAGAACAGGTGGACGGTTTCAAATACTTAGGATGCATATTCTCACAGGATGGCAACATAGTGAAACAACTAGAAGCGAGGTGTAGCAAAGCTCATGCAATGAACGCTCAGCTACGATCTACTCTCTTCTGCAAGAAGGAAGTCAGTACCAAGACTAAGTTATCTGTGCACCGTTCAATCTTTCGACCAACTTTGTTGTATGGGAGCGAAAGCTGGGTGGATTCAGGTTACCTTATCAACAAGGTTGAGGTTACGGATATGAAAGTAGCTAGGATGACTGCAGGTACTAGTAGATGGGAACAATGGCAGGAGGGCATCCACAATGAGGAAATCAAAGAAAAACTGGGAATGAACTCTATAGATGTAGCAGTCAGGGCGAACAGGCTTAGATGGTGGGGCCATGTTACATGCATGGGAGAAGCAAGGTTACCCAAGAGACTCATGGCTTCAGCAGTAGAGGGTAGGAGGAGTCGGAGCAGACCAAGGAGAAGGTACCTGGATTCGGTTAAGAATGATTTTGAAGTAATAGGTTTAACATCAGAAGAGGCACCAGTGTTAGCACTGAATAGGGGATCGTGGAGGAATTTTATAAGGGGGCTATGCTCCAGACTGAACACTGAAAGGCATAATCAGTCTTAAATGATAATGATGATGATGACGAGTAATATTACGCTTTGGCCAAGTGACTGTTTAGCTTCATGTTTCATGGTGTCATGGCGGCCAGAGAACGTCCAGGATTCGGGCTGTTGCGCTGCGTGTTCGGGATATAATCAAACAAGGCACTTCCTGAGTGGCTTGCGGATATAAAAGATGCCTTGCTCAATCCGGTCCAAATTTCAAAAATGGCTCTGAGCACTATGGGACTTAACATCTGTGGTCATCAGTCCCCTAGAACTTAGAACTACTTAAACCTAACTAACCTAAGGATATCACACACATCCATGCCTGAGGCAGGATTCGAACCTGCGACCGTAGCAGGGTCCAAATTTCACCGGAAGTTATTGGTTCCTTTCTGACAGCCATGGCAGTGGCGGCAGGACAGGTCGGTGAGTTCCAACAACGTAATCTGTGAAGTTCAGGCATTGCCTTTTGGTTTTAAACTTCTGGTAGCTCTTTGGTTGTCAGCTTCGATTAGTTCCTCCTACCTTGGTCATCTTGTGAGGCTTAGCTTGGTGCCTTTTACTGTGTAGAGATGTCGGATTACCTGGGGCATGTTTCCTCTGCAAGGTTGCTATTTTCGTTGCTGGCTTAGCAGTGGCTCTGAGTTGGTCGTCTTGTCGGTCTTAGGTCGGTCTCTTACCAAGGCAGGGATGTTGGGTAGCCAGAGGGCAAGTTTCCTCTGCAGGGGTGGGTACTTTCGCCGCCATTACCTTGTGCCTCTTAGAGCTGCTAGTTAGTTTATTTCGCGATATCACCCCCCGGGTTCCAGTTTGAGGGGAGGAGGTTGAACCGTGGTAAAATTTGCTGTTTTGAAGAGCGCGCTGTAGCGCGTAGTGTAAAGCAGTCGCTTTCCGTTTCTGGTGGTGGCACCACTCTGGCAATCGCAGTTTTTTTTAAGGTCATCAGTCTACTGACTGGTTTGATGCGGCCCGCCACGAATTCCTTTCCTGTGCTAACCTCTTCATCTCAGAGTAGCACTTGCAACCTACGTCCTCAATTATTTTGGTTGGCGTATTCCAATCTCTGTCTTGCCCTCTACAGCTCCCTCTAGTACCATGGAAGTCATTCCCTCATGTCTTAGCAGGTGTCCTATCATCCTGTCCCTTCTCCTTATCAGTGTTTTCCACATATTCCTTTCCGCTCCGATTCTGCGTAGAACCTCCTCATTTCTTACCTTATCAGTCCACCTAATTTTCAACATTCGTCTATAGCACCACATCTCAAATGCTTCGATTCTCTTCTGTTCCGGTTTTCCCACAGTCCATGTTTCACTACCATACAATGCTGTACTCGAGACGTACATTCTCAGAAATTTCTTCGTCAAATTAAGGCCGGTATTTGATATTAGTAGACTTCTCTTGGCCAGAAATGCCTTTTTTGCCATGGCGAGTCTGGTTTTGATGTCCTCCTTGCTCCGTCCGTCATTGGTTATTTTACTGCCTAGGTAGCAGAATTCTTTAACTTCATTGACTTCGTGACCATCAATCCTGATGTTAAGTTTCTCGCTGTTCTCATTTCTACTACTTCTCATTACCTTCGGCTTTCTCCGATTTACTCTCAAACCGTACTGTGTATTCATTTGACTGTTCATTCCGTTCAGCAGATCATTTAATTCTTCTTCACTTTCACTCAGGATAGCAATGTCATTAGCGAATCGTACCATTGATATCCTTTCACCTTGTATTTTAATTCCACTCCTGAACCTTTCTTTTATTTCCATCATTGCTTCCTCGATGTACAGATTGAAGAGTAGCGGCGAAAGGCTACAGCCTTGTCTTACACCCTTCTTAATACGAGCACTTCGTTCTTGATCGTCCACTCTTATTATTCCCTCTTGGTTTTTGTACATATTGTATGTGACCCGTCTCTCCCTATTGCTTACCCCTCCTTTTTTCAGAGTCTCGAACAGCTTGCACCATTTTATATTGTCGAACGCTTTTTCCAGGTCGACAAAACCTATGACAGTGTCTTGATTTTTCTTTAGCCTTGCTTCAGTTATTAGCCGTAACGTCAGAATTGCCTCTCTCGTCCCTTTACTTTTCCTAAAGCCAAACTGATCGTCACCCAGCGCATTCTCAATTTTCTTTTCCATTCTTCTATATATTATTCTTGTTAGCAGCTTCGATGCATGAGCTGTTAAGCTGATTGTGCGATAATTCTCGCACTTGTCAGCTCTTGCCCTCTTCGGAATTGTGTGGATGATGCTTTTCCCGAAGTCAGATGGTAGGAAAGTGGAAAAGTTGCGTGTTCGCGTACATTTAAGGGCCGCTGTGAGCTCCGCAGTCGGTCAGTCTCAGCAGGTCAGTCAGCCAGGGCAGTTTGTCAGTCTGAGTCGGTCAGCCGGTCAGTCGGAGTGATGCTAGGTTAGTCTCGCGCCACCAGTTGCTGGTCTGTCTCTCCTTCGTAGTTGAGTGGCAGTTAGTGTCTGTCTGTCGGTCTGTCATACATTTATAGCTGCCTCTGTCATGTTTGTCGGATTCGGTGTTAACGAATTTATTCCTTAAAGGCCGAATTCTTGAAATATGTTTCTATCTTGCTTATCATCTTGCGAGGTGGTATATATGTCATGTAGAGCTTGTTGTAAATTTTATGTAAGTCTGCATTTTATGAGTTTCATTTAAATAGTCATTTTAGGTTATAAGCTTGCTACCCTTCCACCGTAAGTCCTTTAAAAAATAAAAAAAATAATGAAATTGCACTTTCGGTGGCAAATAATTTGACCGTTGTACCAGTTCCATTCCTCTTACGGGGTGCATAGTTTACATGTTTGTATGAGTTTTTAAATTTTTTTTTTAAAGTAATCTGGTGTGTTGCAGATTTGCACCAGTGTACTCTTTCAGAGGTTGCTGTGAGCGGTCATGACTACGGCGGTGTTGAGAGGGAGCAGGCAAGCTTCTCAGCCCGAAGGCTCCTACTGTTAATATCGTTCTATCTGCCTCTAAATGAAACTGTAAATTGACATTTCGAGGGTGATTTTCTGATTATAATTTTAAACCTGTTTTGATAAGGCTTTTAGGAATAAAATTCACATTTGTTAAATTGTCACTTGATATTTCGAATGTACTTTTCTGCTTATAATTTTAAATCTGTTTTGAAAAAGCTTTTAGGAATAAATTAACATTTGTTAAAAGAAATTTTCCATCATTTACTTCCTGGCAACTACTTCCACGCTCACCTAGTGTGATCAAATGTGTCAATGTTCTTGATGAATCGCCTGTAAATAAAGTAAATTCTTTAAGAAAAGATTTTGAAAGAAAATTTAACGGTTCAACTATCTTGTAGTCAGGCGGTGCTTTCAGTGCCAAGACCTTGGTCATTTGGCAAAATGTTGCAATAAGCAGGTAATAGTTTGTGGACGTTGTGGGGGAAAACCGGTAATATCAGAGAAGACTGCAATAAAATCAAACTGGCGGCACTGAATGTGCCACGTAAATGTAGGGGTAAAAAGTGCACAGGGAACAGAGATGAATGTCACATGTATCGAACTCTCCCAAAAAGCCAGATTTTAAGAACGGATTATGGGTAGGCGTCTCATAACACTGAAAACTAATGAGGATTCTAATGACACCATCAAATACCGTGTATGTAAGAAACATAAATCCTCGTCGGGGAGAAGGAGGGGCACCTAAAGAAGAGGAATATCTGGCAAGAACTGAGCAGTAAGTACCATAGAAAAGAGCATGCGACACAGACTGAAGTAGGGCATCATGCACCTACGGAAAAGCAGGAAAGAAATTTAAGATCAGATATAAGAGTGACATTTAATACAGGCGATCTGGATTTTGTGACACAAAATGGGCAGTTGTACATAGAATGCGACAGCACGCGTATTGAGGAATACACTACGATGCCTACAAATGCATAAGAAGATTCGACAGAGCAGGACGAGGATCCGCAACAAAAATAGTACGAAATTTAGGGCCACTTCGAGCAGGAAACAAACACGTAGTACAAAGAAGTAAATAATAAAACACAGATCGGGTCTAATCCACGACAGGTTTATGAAAGGATAGAGAACGCTATGCAACTGACCACACTGGAAGAGCCGATGACGCTTACGTCAGCGTTAAGACATCCAGCAAGGCATAAGCTTCCGAAAGTGGAATATACTACTTTTGCGTTACTTGATTTCGTAGACAGAATCCATATCAAAGTGAACAGCTGGTCAACAGAAGTAGAAAAACTGGGGAAGTTATTGAAGCAGCTTTCTGCCAGAAGAAATAATCATTCTGGTTCGATACATTGTATAAGCATTTTGTGATGACACATGGTCGTATGGGATGGGATTGCAGGTGAATAGGGCAAGACTGTCGAACAAATACTGAATAACACCTAAATATAGGAGAAGTATCAGCATATTGCATGAGGCTGAAAGAGTTGCAGTTACATGTATTGTGCCTCCAACAACGTTATACGAAGACAGGAAAGATCGTCAATATCCCAGTAACTGTTCAGGTAGTCACATAAGTCCAATGGCAGCAATAATAGTATTTAACAAGACCGTAACAGTTCAAAAATATCACAATACTCTTCAGAACACGTAATGTGATTGGAAATGTAAACTAGAGGGAAGAGTCTAATCCTGGTCTCCATGTATTATCAATTTAGTGATGAGATCGACATGTGCTAAGACTAAAGAATACCAGTCATCTAGGACGAACTAAGTCTCTTGTGTACTACACCTGATAGCCATCTTGACACCCAGCCTACTGCTACTGAATGCTCCTCGCAATCCACCAACCTACGAACGGAGGGTTGGAGTAACGTCAAATATTCACATTACTTTAGCAAATATGGCAGCCGCGCAGTTTGAAAGGCTGGAAGGTTGAGAGTGGAATGAAATCGAGTGACCGCAGTATCATACACTACACCATCACGGGAAGGGAAGTCCAAGAAACCACTCATAACGTTTGCATAAGGCACAAATGCATCGTCATCGACGCTAACTGGGAAGAAATAAGGAGGGTGTTTTGATGTCCAAGAATGGATCGCTGGGTGATAATGTAGATGTTAAAGGGCAAGAACTGAATTTCTTATACTGTCAGCAGAGGTCATTCTAAAGGAGTACTTTGCATCTGGACCGAAGTGCTGCAGAAATTAGGATGTGGAACGAGACGAGCAGCAGCATGACTCTAGAACAAAGAATCAGATACGGGTATGTTAACTACGTTTTAAGCAAGAGTCATGGAACGACAGAAGCAATTCGTAGATGCTAACTTGGGATCTGATCCATGGGGTGTGCCATATAAAATAGTCGGCGGGGAACTACGATCACCAGTAGTCTTATCCACGCTCAGAAGGGATTATGGATCGGTAACAGAAAGTTGGGAACAGGCAGTTGCCCTGCTAATGGGAACATTACTTCCTGAGGATTGAGAAGAAAGCGAGACATATGATCAACGTAAGTTACAAGAAATATTATGGAAAGCTAATAGAAACAATAAAGTTATGTACCCCTTTGCATATGACGAAATTAGGCAAATAACTTTTAGACTGAGGAAAACAAAATCTCCAGGACCGGACTCGATCCCTGCCGAAGTAATACAAGCGTTATGTGACCAATTAGATAGTTACTTGTCCGAACAGTACAACGAGTGTCTCTTGCAAGATGGGGTCCCTACACGGTGGAAGAACGCAGGAGTTATAAAAATTAGTAAACGGCCTGATTAGGATCCAATGATACCAAAATCCTACATACCGATTTGTCTGTTGAACATTCTCAAAAAGATATTTGAAAAAAAATATTATGCAGAGGATCACAAGATCATGAGACCTCTCGTAAGGGTTTAGCTTGGTTCAAAATGGTTCAAATGGCTCTGAGCACTATGCGACTTAACTTCTGAGGTCATCAGTCGCCTAGAACTTAGAACTAATTAAACCTAACTAACCTAACGACATCACACACATCCATGCCCGAGGCAAGATTCGAACCTGCGACCGTAGCGGTCACGCGGTTCCAGACTGAAGCGCCTTTAACCGCACGGCCACACCGGCCGGCTACCGTAAGGGTTTAGCAAAGGCAAGTTCACTGAAGATGCAGTTACAATGGATTTCGCTAATACTCATTCTACTTCTGATGATCTACCGATGATGATCGATACTGCTGGTGCTTTCGATAATCGATGGAGACCGTTTTCCTTCGACTACCTTAGGCATTTGGAGTGTCCAGAAGCGTTGAACAACTGCCGGAGACATTATTGCCACGGGCGACGTGCTTCTTTAGCAAAATTACGAAGACAATAACGAAAGCCTGTCTGCAGTGATCAGTGAGTGGTCCAGAGTTTTGGGAAGTAGCACTGGAGTCCGTACTACAGAAGTTACGTGACCGCTGTACCAGAAGCGGACTGGTAGCTTCTGCAGATGACGTGCTGTTCATTGTCAGGGGTGACTCTAGAAAAATCATAGAAGACAAGTGTACTGCGGCCCTCCAAGAACGTGAGGGGTGGTGTGGAAGTGTAAAATTGTCACTAGCATCTCACTAAACAACGTATCTCTCGCTGAAAGCCACCTAATACGAAACCCTAAAATAAAATTAAATGATGTAACGATGGTATTTGGAGAAGTTATGCGGTTTCTTCACCGCCAAGAAACTGTCATAATGTGAGTTGTAGTAATTACTCAGTTGAAATCAGGCTTCATCAGACATAAAGTACAGATACATGTCAAAGTCATTCATTTTGATCTCAGTGAATAGCCACTCTCAATACTGTAGGCGAGGAGGAGCATCTGCTGGTTTTAATGCGTGAACAACAGACACTCGGTAAGGATGGAGGTGCAGGTCCAGATGGATTATTCATCCGCATGATCGACATGATAAGCCAGTGCCTCGAGAAGGCTTGAGGTTGATTTGGTAGGAATGTGAGGCATTTACAGGTTAACTGCAGCCACATATTCTGGTGTGCGGACATGTTTCAGATTGTTTTACGACTTATTGAAAACAGATTCTGCCCGACGACATTTTCGGACCAAACATTGCATGGCACTCTTTATGGAACTTTGACACCATTAAAAGTGTCAGCAAACAACAGAACACCCGACAACCCAAGATGTCATTAGATCGCCGGAAAAAAACTGAAAGATTACAATAGATCACACCGTTTCCATGACTTTGTTGTCAGGAAACTTTCCACAACGAACATCCGTACGTTTACGTCCAATCGTATCCACTCGTCTGGGCCACTTTTATTTGCCCCATCCTGTACAAACAGTGGCCGATAGACATATTAGTCCTCAGGAGAAACAGAACAGTGAATATAAATATCGTGTATGGACAGAGATCGCCTGTCTAGAGACTTAAATGAATACTGTTACTTTGGAACCATTCTTTAAACAGTACATCAAGAAAGAAATTAGTATTCTTTCGACCTTACTTCGGAGAAAATTACTTATTTTGTATTCATGGAAATGAATTCAACACGTGACAGAGAGGCTAAACGTGCATTCTAGATTTTCTGAAACCCACATTACCAAAGTTGAGTGATAAATCTTTTTGTCACTAATCTGTTTTAGTTTAATTGTGTGTATCCTCCACTAGAACCCTCGCATCCGTCCTGCCAGGACATCAGCGGCAGCGAGATTTTCATCAAAGTGGACGCCCCCAATCCACAACAGTAGTAATTACGTCACTGGCACGAATTGTGTGAGCTGTTTGTCGATTCGAGACGACAATGTCTAGCAAATACTCCACGTGGAGCGATGGTTTTGAGAAAGGAAGGAAAGGAAGATTTTTCACAGCATTTGTTAGAGGTCCACCAAAGAGTGGGGTCTGGAATTTCGGAGAAGTCCACCGGAGAGGACAGTCTTGGTTTCTCGGCGGGAGCAAACGAACATTATCCACTCGTCTTGATGCATGGGCGGACTGGTTGCGGCCTTTGTAGTTGCGCACCTTCGATCGGACTCCACGAAGCTCGTTAAGCGCTGTACTGTTGCACATATCTGGTGCCCTTTCATATTAGAAGTATTTCTTAGATGAGTTTGACATTCAGTGCCGTGAGACCATCTGACCTACAGCACATGTATTTCACCTCATGTATATCGTATTGAAAGCCCGCCTAAAGTTTCATAATCTGTGTTTATTCTACGTATGCTAGTAAGAGTTTGCTCTAATTATTTTGTGGAAGGTGTTGTCTTAACTTGTCCCCGTTCCACATCACTACCGTTGCCAAGTGTCAATCATGCGCGACCGTGACTGTAATGGCTTTCTGTATAGTACGGTCCAGCCTTTGTATTGTACAATAATAAAGGAAGGCAGAGCATCAAACCCAAAATTAGCGTATACCTCGTTACCCTTAATTAGCCTCACGGGGGGTGCCACGTTTATTGCTCCCATTCGAATGACGGACAACCTTCAACAGATTCCCATGCCCTTGACCACGGAGTTTGCAATTTAATCCAGAACACTAGCGCGAATCTGGTAAACCAGAATGTCACCCAACAATTCCTTCGCCCACTTGCTGTGAAAGTACTGGAGGTGGAAAATCGCTTCCACGCATCCATGCATTGTAGATTTCAGTTAGAACTCGCTACCTTAGAGTCGAACTCAGCAGCACAAACTTGTATAACCGACCACCTCCACTGAGGCATGTGCTCGGCTAGTAATTCTGGATACTTAATTGTAATTTAATAAGTAGGAGATGGACGGATATCAGATCGTGTGATGACATTTAACACATAGCTGCTTCCAGTGAAACTTTCATATATTTGACACGTCACAAAGCATCAATTAATAAAGGATCTTTGTGACGGGTCTGTGCGTTTATTTTTCAGGACATGCTAATTATTTATCCGATAGAGGTGAACTAATGTAAGCGTCATACGTTTATGATATATGTGATGGATGAAATAAACTTCGCAATTATAAGCTTTCTGTTTTTTTGTCATTTTATTGTCATCGATTTTTGTTGGGGTACGAAGCTTTGAGTGTCATTTAATTTTATGCGACTGGCGCACTTTGTACTTACCACGGACAACAGCAACTGTCGCTTGACATCCAGTTGTCCAGACCTTTTCACACATTGCAGACTTCAGTCTTGCGCGTTCGTATTGCTCTTGCATCTGACGAGATCGCCGTCGATGCATTGATGAGTCACGATGAAACTGATACTGCACCGTTTCAAAAGCCTACTACTCCGACACTAACGGTCTAACTCCCTAACAGCTTTCATTACTTTGGCCTTAATGAATAAATAAGCATACTTCGCTATTGAAACATGGATAATAATAGAGGTGTTACGTCAGGAAAAGAACAATCAAGGAGTTAGGACTTAAGAACCAAAAATGTCAAGAAGTCGCAAGAAGGTGATTCCAGAAAGGAAGAAGAATCAATGCGTAACTCGCTGGACACGAATTTGAAACCAGATACCCTCAAAGATCATCATGTGCTCGGTATATGACATTGACATACCACAGTCACTGAATTTCTTTGCTACATAACTATCAAACCAATCACCCTGTAACATCTCAGATTGATTTTAACAGTTTCGGCGGAGACGCAGACAGTATCAAAGATTAGTTCTGGTTCATTAGTCAGACAAAATGTAAGGTTGTTCATGAAGCTCCCATTTATGCATTCAGCCGCCATATTATGAAAGCATAGTTTAATGAAATATTACTGCCGCACATTAAGCAAAATCATATTAGAATGTACTGATTGCGAGCTGGGAATAACATCTGTAGCTCCCAAATATACACTGAAGAGCCAAAGAAACTGGTACACCTGCCTAATATTTTTAGGGCACCCGCGAGCACGTAGAAGTGACGCAACGTGACGTGGCATGGACTCGACTAATGTCTGAAGTACTGCTCGAGAGGTGACATCATGAATCCTGCAGGGCTGTCCATAATCCGTAAGAGTACGAGGGGGTCGAGATCTTTTCTGAATAGTGACGTAGCAAGGCATCATAGATATGCTCAATAATGTTCGTGTCTGGGGAGTTTGGTGGCCAGCGGAAGTTTTTCAACAAAGAAGAGTGTTCCAGTTACCAATTCTGGACGTGTGGGGTGTCGCAAGGGCCTTCTGAATTTCCCCGAGGCGGTCGGAATGCACAATGGACACGAATTGATGCATATGATCAGACAGGACACATGCATACATGTCACCTGTCACAGTCGTATCTAGACGAATCAGAAGTTCCATATCAATCCGACTGTACATGCCCCACACCATTACAGAGCCTCCACCAGCTTGTACAGTCCCCTGTTGACTTAGTGGGTCCATGGATTCATGTGGTTGTCTTCATACCCGTACACGTCCATTCTCTCGACACAATTTGGAACGAGACTCGTCCGATGAGGCAACATGTTTCCAGTCATCAACAAACCAATGTCGTTGACGGGCCCAGCGAGACGTAAAGCTTCGTTTCGTGCAGTCATCAAGGGTACACAAGTGATCTTCGGTTCTAAAAGCCCATATTGATGATATTGAATGGTTCACAAGCTAACTCTTGTTGACGGCCCAGCAATGAAATCTGCAGCAATTTGAGGAAGGGTTGTACTTATGTCACATTGAACGATTCTCTTCATTCGTCGTTGGTCCTGTTCTTGCACGGTGTTTTTCCAGCCGCAGTGCTGTTGGAGATTTGATGTTTTACCGGATTCCTGATATTCACGGTACATCGTGAAATAGTCATATGAGAAAATCCCTACTTCGTCGCTACCTCGGAGATGCTGTTTCTCATCGCTCGTCCACCGACTATAACACCACGTTGGAACGATATAACAACTGCGCCAGACACTTGTCTTACATAGGCGCTGGCGACCGCACCGCCGTATTCTGCTTGTTTATATATCTCTGTATTTGAATACGCATGCCTATACCAGTTTCTTTGGCGTTTGAGTGCAATTAAGGAGTAAGGTACGAAATTTTCTCTTTTATCAATTAACAATAACTATAAATCCTTCAGAAGTGTATGTTGGTAGAGCTACCTGTCAATCAATGACGGAAGATCAAAGACAAAATAATTAATTTCTATTGTCGTGTCGAAAAGACAAAAAATTAACCATTGTCAATCTAAGACGAGTGGACGATATCAATTTTTTGATCTAGATTTGAGAAACTTCAGAGTAAGAGTGCACCAAGTTATTTGGTGAGTTAAGAGGATGGATATGGATAGTAGCTCAATACAGATCTACCGATTTTGACTTGTAACCATTAACAATAACATTCACTTCCGCTGCGCATTATTATTTATTAGTTCTAAATTTCGCAGTCTGCAGTAATGTCAAAAGGCCTATTTCTGTTGGACTGTGAAATTTCACGAATATTACCTCTGCTCAAATAAGATTAAGGTATGCAATTTGCTCTAGCGGTACCAGCAGCGAAGTTTGCGTATTTTGGCGATGAGCTCCATCTGCGTCATAGGCCTTACGATTAATCAACAGTTTACAAAATGGCTCTGAGCACTATGGGGCTCAACTGCTGTGGTCATAAGTCACCTAGAACTTAGAACTACTTAAACCTAACTAACCTAACGACAGCACACAACACCCAGCCATCACGAGGCAGAGAAAATCCCTGACCCCGCCGGGAATCGAACCCGGGAACCCGGGCGTGGGAAGCGAGAACGCTACCGCACGATCACGAGATGCGGGCAACAGTTTGCAATTTTGTTTACCAATTCTAGATGCAAATTTTACGCCACCGTAAACCAGCAGCTTCATGTTACTTGACCTCGAGTATAGTACACAACCATTAAGATGGATGAGCCCCACTCGACCCAAGAGTCAAGACTAGCCTGTGCAGTACATATCCAAAACCTGCACTCATTTCCAAAACAAAATTCAAGCTTAAAAACCGTTCTTAAACATGGCTGTATGTTCAGCAACTGTGTGACAGTAAACTTGGAGAGGTTGAAACAAGCAAGCTACAAGGCGCAAAGAAGGTTAAAATTGTCTTCATCTGAAGGTGTCACGAACATTTTTATATCAAATGGTGATTAAGTAAACTGAATGAAGGCAAACGACTAGTCATTCTCGCCATCCATCTTAATAACACAAATATTTACAAGCCATAACACGATTGCAGTCCTATAGTATTACAAGTGTACAGATAAAATGCCCAATGTAGAGGCCCATTACTCTTCTCATTCTATCTGCACACCTATAAAGGTGCAATCCTAAGTCATGGCTTTTCATTATTTGTGGTGTTAAAATGGTTGACGAATGTGAGAAGAGACGTTCGGCTTTATTCAGTGTGTCTCAGACTTTTAGTTCGAAACGTGAAATGAAATTGTTATACACAAAACTGATACAAAAGTATTCTTCCGTTTTCGGTGTATAATTTCGCCTTTGTAAAAAGCTCACACCATAGCTGCATTGTACTTTCGCCTTCATGTTACTCTCTTCAGTCATATGTTTACCCCTGACACTGCCACAAAGAACGCCACCTTCTGGTGTATCTGTGAACTGCTTCGTAGCCATGTCTCCCTCACGCTCATGATTTTCGCCACTTCGTAGTCGAATGAAAACAATTTACAGAAGGTAATCGCTAACGAAATTCGCCAAAAATAATCCATAATAATTTGAGGAGAACAGTGAGATTCGTACCTACAACATTAGGGGCAGAAGTGGCCAATATTATCCATTGTTAAGGCTGTCAGTGTTACACACAAGAGTTCAATATGTGACAACAAAAATTTTTGATCATTTGCCCAATACTATAAAATGTCCGACAGATAGCAAAGAAAATTTTAATTCTTTTATCGTTTTTGATGGACAACTCCTTCCATTTGATAGACGTATTTCTATTTTTAGAACTGGTACCCTGTAAAAAAAGTAAATAAGAAGCAATTTTTAAGTACAGTTGCATGAATAAGATTCCAAAATGGAAATGTGCAAATTAATGTTGACACTAATCATGTACACATATCTTGTAAACTGACTCCCCAAATCATTTTTACGAAAGAATTGTTCAAGTAATTTGTGGAACATGTAACTGGCAAACTAATTTTCATCATCGGTCTAATAAATCGATTACTAGGTGATCAACTTCTAGTACAAAGTGGACACCGACAACTGGAATTAATTGGGTACACAGTGAGAACACAAAGTACCAGGAGGAAATAACGTCGTGAGCAGTGCAATTGGCTTTTCTCTGCCTCGTGACGACTGGGTATTGTGTGCTGTCTTTAGGTTAATTAGGTTTAAGTAGTTCTAAGTTCTAGGGAACTGATGACCATAGATGTTAAGTCCCATAGTGCTTAGAGCCATTTGAACCAGTGCAATTGGCTATTTATGTTATAAGCAGGTAAGGCTTGCTTTTAAGGCTCAGTAAGAGCTCATGTTCACATTATCATTTTTCACAGGCCTCAGAATGAATGGGGAAGGGAGAATGAGACGTAATGCTGGGTGTGATTATTCGTATCGAAGTCTGTTGACTACAAGACAGATTTACCTCTTAACATTAGAAATGAAACGTTCTTTTGTGTCATACAATCCCATAAACCAAAATTTAAAAAAAATAATATGATATCTCAGATTAAATCTAATCCCTTAACAATCAAACTCTCTTACATAAAAATGAAATTGGATGCGTAAGACTTAGTTAGGTACGGCCTGCTTCATGCAGCTCTGTGCATTAAAATAGGCACCAGATACAGATGCACACACGAGTCATTCATGCCGGATGCATGCACACATTTTCAAGGGATGAAGATATGTTCATTAAAAATGACCACAAGAAAGTAATTTGGAAATAAGAGAGTTTTTAGGGGATTATTGTCAATTACCAATCAGTTTACATAAATCCACAAACTGCAAAATATTTCATCAAAATACGTCCATGTGGGTATTCATTGAGGTCAGGGGAAAAAGATCTATTCATTGAACATGACGACGATAAGAAAACTTGGTGCTCTGGTTGCCAATATTAGTCATTTCACGCATGAGAAACAGCATTGAAGTTGGAGAAAACGAAGAAGTAGAATGCAGTTCTGCGATAAAAGACCATGGATATCCCAAGCCAACTTTACAGTACAAGGATTACCACAAGCAGCAGGTTTAACGACCGTTCTCTCAAGACAAACCAAGGCCTACTAACTCATACAAAATACAGATTAACCAAAAGTCACAAAAGCCATTCGCAGGGAAACCATTTTCAGTTAACTGTAAGCACAAAAAGACATAATTTATCAGACCAAAAATAGCAATCGCCCCTGCAGCTTATCGGCCCGAGGTTTCCATCAGCTTCCTGTGACTGACCAGCGTCTCTGTTGGTACCTCAAGCAATCGAAATGTTGATTATTTTATTCACACGTCAGTGTTTGGTATCACTTTCGAAGCACCACTAATTCTAAGGTAGGCTTTTAATTTTGAGTCTTTGAGTGAGCTTCAATGTGTGGATTTCATTCTCTTCACTGCAGAAAAACTTGCGAATACGAGTATGTAAGTCCTAGCTTGTGAAGTCGAGGGAATTTATGATACGGAAATTATTTAAACGAGTCTGCAAGACGTTCTCCAGTACGGAAGTTTATCACAAGACCGCTTGTCACGCTATAGGTCCCTAACTGCAGACAGACATTCTGCTGATTTGTCTGAACTTTGCTTTGAACTTCCTAACCTGGCCGTAATGCTGCTTTTCAAGTATTTACAAAGAGGTTCTCTCCACTTTAAGCACTGAGTCTTTAAGTACGAGTATTTATACGTTTACGTCTAAGGCTGCGGCGTATGTAATGCACGGTCAGACCCACCATACTTGCTCCGGACACTGCGAGAGGGCTGTACAAGCAATGATCACACGCACGGCACAGCGGACACACCAGGAACCGCGGTGTTGGCCGTCGAATGGCGCTAGCTGCGCAGCATTTGTGCACCGCCGCCGTCAGTGTCAGCCAGTTTGCCGTGGCATACGGAGCTCCATCGCAGTCTTTAACACTGGTAGCATGCCGCGACAGAGTGGACGTGAACCGTATGTGCAGATGACGGACTTTGAGCGAGGGCGTATAGTGGGAATGCGGGAGGCCGGGTGGACGTACCGCCGAATTGCTCAACAGTGGAGCGTGAGGTCTCCACAGTACATCGATGTTGTCGCCAGTGGTCGGCGGAAGGTGCACGTGCCCGTCGACCTGGGACCGGACCACAGCGACGCACGGATGCACGCCAAGACCGTAGGATCCTACGCAGTGCCGTAGGGGACCGCACCGCCACTTCCCAGCAAATTAGGGACACTGTTGCTCCTGGGGTATCGGCGAGGACCATTCGCAACCGTCTCCATGAAGCTGGGCTACGGTCCCGCACACCGTTAGGCCGTCTTCCGCTCACGCCCCAACATCGTGCAGCCCGCCTCCAGTGGTGTCGCGACAGGCGTGAATGGAGGGACGAATGGAGACGTGTCGTCTTCAGCGATGAGAGTCGCTTCTGCCTTGGTGCCAATGATGGTCGTATGCGTGTTTGGCGCCGTGCAGGTGAGCGCCACAATCAGGACTGCATACGACCGAGGCACACAGGGCCAACACCCGGCATCATGGTGTGGGGAGCGATCTCCTACACTGGCCGTACACCACTGGTGATCGTCGAGGGGACACTGAATAGTGCACGGTACATCCAAACCGTCATCGAACCCATTGTTCTACCATTCCTAGACCGGCAAGGGAACTTGCTGTTCCAACAGGACAATGCACGTCCGCATGTATCCTGTGCCACCCAACGTGCTCTAGAAGGTGTAAGTCAACTACCCTGGCCAGCAAGATCTCCGGATCTGTCCCCCATTGAGCATGTTTGGGACTGGATGAAGCGTCGTCTCACGCAGTCTGCACGTCCAGCACGAACGCTGGTCCAACTGAGGCGCCAGGTGGAAATGGCATGGCAAGCCGTTCCACAGGACTACATCCAGCATCTCTACGATCGTCTCCATGGGAGAATAGCAGCCTGCATTGCTGCGAAAGGTGGATATACACTGTACTAGTGCCGACATTGTGCATGCTCTGTTGCCTGTGTCTATGTGCCTGTGGTTCTGTCAGTGTGATCATGTGATGTATCTGACCCCAGGAATGTGTCAATAAAGTTTCCCCTTCCTGGGTCAATGAATTCACGGTGTTCTTATTTCAATTTCCAGGAGTATATATATATATATATATATATATATATATATATATATATATATATATATATATATATGCAAGCAAAGATCTTCTAAGGACACAACCCACAGATCCCAACTCTTCCTCATAGATATTGGCGATAGGGCCTCAAGAGGGATAGTCGATACTGCACCTGAGCCAGTGACGCCAGGCAGAACAGCCTACTAATGCAATGGCGCCACAGCTCAGCAGTTTATTCATATGAAAAGGCTGCCGATGTGCTTATGACCGAGGGACGGTAATTAATAAGCTTTGGTCTCGGAATGGTAGTTGGAGCGAGACGCTTGGGACATTCCATTTCCGTTATCAGGAAATTCAATGTTCCACTGTCTACAATTTC
This sequence comes from Schistocerca cancellata, assembly GCF_023864275.1. NCBI lineage: Eukaryota > Metazoa > Arthropoda > Insecta > Orthoptera > Acrididae > Schistocerca > Schistocerca cancellata. The sequence goes on along the minus strand of NC_064627.1, from coordinate 113,468,806 downwards.
AAGAGTGTGCTGAGAATACAAAATTTCAATAGCTGCCTCTCACCACGCTGTGGCACACGGCCTTCGCTTAGTGACCGATAGGAGTGGCGTATGAGTAGAATTTCCAGTGGTAGCAGACAAGCAAAACAGCGTGAAACAGTTGCACTAATCAATGTGGGACTACGACGAACGTGGCCGTTAGGATAGTGGGGCGTAGCCGAGCGGTCTTAGGAGCTGCAGTCATGGACTGTGCGGCTGGTCCCGGCGGAGGTTTAAGTCCTCCTTCGGGCATGGGTGTGTGTGTGTTTGTCCTTAGAACAATTTAGGTTAAGTAGTGTGTCAGCTTAGGGACTGATGACCTTAGCAGTTAAGTCCCATAAGATTTCACTCACATTTGAAATTTTTTTGACAGTGCGGCGAAATGTTGCTTTAATAGGGTTTGGCACCACATGATCGAAGCGTGTGCCTTTGCTAACATCACGAAATCGCCTGCTGCACCTCTCCTGAGTTCGTGACTATATCTATTGGGTTCTACACGATTTGGTAACCATGACATGATCAGATGAGTCGTGATTTCAGTTGGTAGCAGCTGATGGCGGTGTCCGAGCGTGGCGCAGACCTCCCGAAGCCATGAACCCAAGTTATTTACAAGGCACTGTGCAACGTGGCGGTGGCTTCAAAATGGTGTCATCTGTGTTTATGTGGAATGAAGTGGGTCCTCTATTTCAGCTGAACCGATCACTGTCCGGAAATGGTTATGTGAGGCTACGTGGGGACCATCTGCAGCCATTAAGGGACAACGATGGAATTTTTACTCGTAACAGTGTGCATGTCAAGACATTCTGGACAGCTCAAGCGAATGATTTGGCCACCCACATCACCCGACGTGAAACCCATTGAACATTTGTGGGACATAACCGAGAGGTCGGTTTCTGCACAAAATCCCGTTCCGGAAACACCTCTCCAATTATGGACGCTCATGGAACCAGCATAAATCAGTATTTCGGATGGAGACTTCTAACGACCCTCTGCGTCCATGCCACACTCGAGCTGCTCCTCTGTACTGGGCGAAAGGAGGTCGAACACGATATTAAGGCTTTTGTCACCTCCCTGTACTGACATCCGACAGCTCCATTACATTGCGATCTCACTACCCAGAAGGCGCGCGAACATGAGGGCTTGTGTCCTCCTGGCAGCTTCCTGAACAGGCATGTTCTAAGGTATCCCAACAGGACGACGATTGGAGACATTAAATCTGGGGAACTTCCGGGCCAGAATTTCTTAAGGATGAGTCAGCCAGCAAATAATTCGCTTAAGAAGTGAATAGTCTGTGATTTGCCACAAGAAGCGAAATAAATATATAATTACTTCCTGGCAGACAACGCTGTTCACTGTAGTTCCGAATGAAACAGAACCGCACTGTTCGATGAAGCGACTTGGCACACCACACGGCAGTTTGTGAGAACGCGTGGTGTTTTCATAAAAGACACTTGACTTCGTTTGAGGAAATTCTTGTGTTCTGACTATTCGGGTATCCATGGTGAATCCTCGTCTCATCAGTGAAAGAAACATAGTCCATTTATGTGTTTCTCTGAATGTCAGCTAAAGACCAAAGGAGTTACAATATGTTAGACGCTTTTATTTTCGTCCAGTCCTTTCAGTTCCTGCACCCAATTACTTCCATGAAATTTTAACTCGTGCACTGCTTTCTGATCACTACCGTACGAACAGACTGAACAGAGCTTTCTGAAGGGGACCGCAGCCCCACAACCCAAATAGGATCCAGTTAAATCACCGGTCTACCGCCGGCCGGAGTGGCAGAGCGGATCTAGGCACTTCAGTCCGGAACCGCGCTGCTGCTACAGTCGCAGATTCGAATCCTGCCTGGGGCGTGGATATGTGTGATGTCCTTAGGTTAAGGTTTTCAACATGGCTGTCAATCAGCAACTGTTGTATAAAACAAAATTTTGAAAAACACAGCCCTCAGTCGCGAACACAGTTAATTTTTAAAAGTTAGGTTAATTAGGTTCAAATGGCTCTGCGCACTATGGGACTCAACATCTATGGTCATCAGTCCCCTAGAACTTAGAACTACTTAAACCTAACTAACCTAAGGACGTCACACAACAACCAGTCATCACGAGGCGGTTAATTAGGTTTAAGCAGTTCTAACTCTAGGGAACTGATGACCTGAGATGTTAAGTCCCAAAATAGTTAGAGCCATTTGAACCGTCATCGGTCTATCAGGTCTCTTCAAGTCTGCAACTGACCCGCTTTCTCGGAAACGAGCGATTAACCTCGATGTCCTTGATTTTTCGTCACTGGGGCGCCCGGATATTTCCCACAAGTCGTGTATACGAAAAATTAGCAAAATACTCTTCAATAATGAAAACCCATTACTTTTTGGAAAATCACGTGTTCATAAAGCAATGAACTACGCAGTATTAAAGACGTCATGTGACCCGTACCCGTCACATTGGCATCTTCGTTTGTTGTCCACTATACCTGTGGTGGTTTTTTGCGGTGGCTAATAGAACAAATGATATGTGACTCTTATTCATAGACACATTTACTGCCGTGCTCCCAGTTTCTCGATCGCACTGTATTACATATTACAGTATTGACAGTCTAAAATGCTGTCTCACACTGTAAGGGTGTTATCATACTAGCTTGTAGGAGATGGATTTAGGGTCACCGGCAGTTTCACTGAATAGCTATCTCAAATCACACGGTCCAGTCACATATATTCGACGTCAACGTTCAGTAACTACTCACAGATGGCAGCTGACACGGCAGAAGGGGGGAGGGGGGAGAGGGGGGGGGGACGACGAGACTGAACTGCGGCTGACCACTTGTACGGGAGAATAGAAGCGCAGCTGTTGAGCAACTCTCCGCCAAATTGTCGAACAAAAGCGTTACCAAAAGTGTCTTGTCGATGACTGTTCATGAAGTATCGCTACGTGTGGGCCTCTGCAGGAATTGGCGGGTTCGTGCACCCATGCTGACCGCTGTTTATCGGCAAAAAGGGCTGGAATTTGCACGCCAGTACCGCAACTGGACGTCCACTGAGTGGTGACAGGTGGGCTTCCACACGAATCGCGTTTTGCGCTCCACTTGACAGATGGTGGTTGGCGTGTACGGCGTGAGACGTCTGATAGCAAACATCTTGCTACAATCACCGGAAGATTCCAAGCCGGAGGGCATTCCGTGAGTGATATCGTCATTTTGGAAGCCACAATATTTTGAATTGCTACCACACCTACATGTGGTTTGTTTTTTTCGCGGCGCTATTGCATCTACCAGCAGGACAGTGCAACGTGTCCCACACAGCTCGCAGTGTATGTGCTTGATTCGAAAAGCACGGGCATGACTTTCCCGTACTCCCGTGGCCACCAAACTCTCCGGACTTAAAGCCAATCAGGAATCTGTGAGACCACCTCCATCGGGCTGTTAATATCAAGGTTCCTGAGCTGAGGAACCTAGCGCGGGTTCGTGCACCCATGCTGACCGCTGTTTATCGGCAAAAAGGGCTGGAATTTGCACGCCAGTACCGCAACTGGACGTCCACTGAGTGGTGACAGGTGGGCTTCCACACGAATCGCGTTTTGCGCTCCACTTGACAGATGGTGGTTGGCGTGTACGGCGTGAGACGTCTGATAGCAAACATCTTGCTACAATCACCGGAAGATTCCAAACTCTCCGGACTTAAAGCCAATCAGGAATCTGTGAGACCACCTCCATCGGGCTGTTAATATCAAGGTTCCTGAGCTGAGGAACCTAGCGCAGCTAGCCACGGCACTGCAGTCGGCATGGCTCCACATCCCTGTTGGTACCGTCCATAAGCTCACTGATTCTCTTCCTGCGTGTCTCACTGACATTCACACTTCAAATGGAAGTTGCTCGGGATTTTCGTCTGCTCATATCTACGAAAAATTCTCTTTAAATCTATAACTGTTATTCTTCATCAGAATTTCCACTCATTGTCAGCATACTCATTATACATTTCGCTATTAACTGACTGCATTTGAATAAATGTAAATGTAGTGTGACTAGGGCATCCCGTCGGGTAGACCGTTGGCCGAGTGCAAGTATTTCGATTTGACGTCAATTCGCCGACTTGCTCGTCGAAGGGGATGAAAACATGCTGATTTGGACAACACAACACCCAGTCCCTGAGCGAAGAAAATCTCCGACCCAGCCGGGAATCGAACACGTAAAATCTGCCGCTGACATACTTGTCATTGGACTGACAAGTACCAGAAGTTACGATTGGTAAAGGTATGGTATTTGCCGTTCTGTGTGATGGACGAGTTCCAGTGAAACCCACTGGCCATGCTACAGTATTAAAAATAAAAAAAGTAAATCAAAATAAAATAAAAAATACGTTTCAAAACAAATTGTCAAACACAGAAAGTATTTTCAAGAACAATCAATGGCAACTACTTTGCCATAGCAACCGCTTTGGCTTCCCATAGTTGCCATAGAAATCAGTGGAGCATGCTTTCTACGAGTCGATCTCATTAATGAGCAAAAATTGTATGGAGGTCTGGAAGGTTGCCGGCTAGTCTGTGCAGTAAATAACTTTATGAAAGAAAGTATGTCACGAAAGGAGATATTGCAGATAGCTTCGTCTAAGGTTAGAAGGACCTGACCTGCAGTAACTATAATGGACTTGCCATACAGTTTGTTAGTCCGTCAAGTTATTAGTCTGTGTGGCAGTTCACTTTATATACGGCTTCCTAGTTGCGGCGGCAGTGATGGTGCTTACGGCATCCGATACACGAAGCGCGCCTAACAGGTACCTCAGCATAAGGCAACATTGTCTTGAAGTCTACTGTACGTACAAGATGTAAGTATCGAAATAAAATGAAAAGCTACAGCTGTAAAGAAACTGATGAGTCACTTACATCAACACAGAGAAAACTGTGAACAAACTTAATGAAATTTTATTGTCCAAGGAAAGAAATGTTGCTCCCACGATAATAATAAAATCACAATTACAGTCTCTCACAGATATGAAAACTTGACAGTACGGTGATTCCAGAGTCGACAAAGTAATACAATTAAGATCTTAATAAACAAATACACTTGTATACAAAATATTCTAAATCCGATGAAGCTGCCTAGAACAACACCAGAATAGTAGCAGGACAGCGACATCGGTCCACACAATAGACCTCGAGCGCGTCCTAAGCCGACTAGGCGAGTAGCACCCACCCGGAGACTAGGAGAGGCTGTCGAAGCCGGAAGAACTGACGTGTGCAGCTGTGGCTCCCGCCTTAATAACTGCCGTCCGTGGAGTACTAACGGACCTATTTTCTGGTCACCTGTGTCGTGGTCGCGAATAGGTCCTTCGGAAGTGGTGGCCTCTGCAAGCGCTGTAGCGGCGCCTGGTGTCTGTCAGTTACTGTGACAGGGAAAATTCCCGACGCTGAGGCGTGCAGGGGCTAGTTAGTCTGCACGCCTGCACGTGATGCCCGATGGGTTGCCGATCGCTTTTGGAAGTATCTCCGGTATAGCAGAAACTTTCACTGGATTAAAGAATGTGCATGTTAGAGTACTTTCACAGGCTGCGTTTCCTTTTTTTTCTTTCACGTATGTATTTCATCTCCTGTGTATATTTTTGTATTGTGTATTACAAATTTGTAGTAGTCAGTATCAATGTAATCAAAATATCCACGGGTGTGCTGCCGGTCTATAGTGTCCAACGGGCACAATATTCGGGCGATCATACATGTCGCCATCAACAGGTGAACTGACGGACTGAGCTACTGTGAACGTGCCGGCACGGAGATCCGTACGCTATGGCTGCTGAGAGGGAACTTGGTTCGGTCGCGGCGGCGGCAGATTTAAATACCCTCCGCCCGCGGCGCGCTCCCTCCGCCGTCCGCGCCCCGCGCCACGGTCGCGCGGTGGAACAGATTGCGACGGCTTCTGAGATGACGTCGGTGTGATGGCTCTGTCCGCCGTGGTCGTCACAACTCTACGTTTGCTCGATTTACTCTTGATTAACCCAATCGCTGGTTCCCGAGCCTTGCTAAGATTATAGCCACAGTCACGGTTTATGAGGTCGTCATTGGTGCGAATTTCGATGGCCTCTCTAACAACGCTGTCCCAGTATCTCGACGTCTGTACCAGAATCCTCGTGCGGTCATACTCCATGGCGTGATTTTCCGACAAACAATGTTCTGCGACCGCCGACTTGCTCGGATACATCAGTCGAGTGTGCCTCTGGTGTTCACGGCATCGATCCTCGACGGTACGCATCGTCTGACCAATATACGACTTGCCACATTGACACGGAATCTGGTACACGCCGGCCTTCCTCAAACCGAGGTCATCTTTGGCGCTCCCCACCAGTGCACGAGTTTTATTTGGAGGACAAAACACAGTTCCGACCTGGTGTTTCTTCAGAATGCGGGCGATTTTCCCCGAGAGTGCGCCTGTGTATGGAATAAATGCAGTGCCTACCTCCTCCCTCGTGACTTCATCCATCTCAACAGGTTGTGCTGCAGTGGTTGCGCGGAGAGCACGTTGAATCTGCCACTCTGAGTACCCATTTTTTCGAAATACAGTTCTCAGGTGTTCCAATTCCTGGGGTAGACTCTCTGCGTCAGAGATAGTGCGCGCCCTATGTACTAGAGTTTTAAGTACCCCGTTCCTCTGTGAAGGGTGGTGGCTAGTACTAGACTACCGTATTGTGTTGCTCAGTAGAGATTCAGAATGTAGCATTGAGCTGTTTCATTACAAGTGAGGACTCCTTTCATCACAAATTTGAAAATTTATCGTTTCAGATTTGATGTCTGTACCACGACGATGTGACACATACTAGGTCTTTACTTTTGTCTCTCAGCTCCTCAATAAAATCTGCCTGTCCTTGGGGCTATGTGACGTCGAAAGCAGAGGTGCACGGCGGCGCTGTCGCCTCGGAGCTGTGCCACATCTCGCTGTGAGGGACTGCGGAGAGGCTGCGTGACAGCAGCGAAGCTGCGTGACGAGCGCGTGAACGGCCGGGGGTGCGTCGCGGGACGTGAGGCGACGCCAGATCAGGCCGCCCCCTGAATACTGGATGAGACGCGCCGCGCGGTCCGGGGGGCGGCGCCGCGCTGCACGCAAGTGCCCGCCACCACCCGTCCAGTCCGGCTGGTCGCTCTCCAGCCCCTCGCGCTTCCTAACGTATGCCTACCACCGTCCACAACAAACCTATATCCAGAAATCAGGACTGCCATTTTGTCACACGGCGTCCTGCGAAGGGTAAGAGTCACACTGCATATTCCTACAAGTCCGGAAGCCTTTGACACTGCACCGCACTGTGGACTGTTAAAGAAGGCCTGTGCGTGTGGAACAGGTCCTCAGAGACAAATTTATCGTCAGGAATACCACAGGGAACTGTGACAGCAGCGCTCTTTGAGCTGTGGCATGCGATTAATCTATCCATGCTTGTGACGAACGAGTGATCTTTCTTGCTCCTCGATAGGTGTGCATCTTCGGTGGTTGTCACCAGCGTGGAGGCAGATGCGTGGATATAGAGGCGCGCATGCGAGGGTAGAGTTCTCTCTCGGCAGTGCTCTTAGAAGGGTACCAAGTCGTAGTGTTTTCTGCTAGCAGTGTGGTCAGGGGTTTACCGGCAAGAACGCGCAGCTGTGTTTCGGGGAGGGTAGTACAGCGTAGCAGGAACTGTCAAAGCCAAACGAATGCAGTGGGCCGGCCATGTGGCCCGGATGGAGAATCACAGATGGCTTTGGAAGCTCCTGGATTTCACACCTACAGGAAAGAGACCGCCAGGGAGTCCCAAGAAGCGTTGGAGTGATGGACTCTATGAAGATTTAAAATGGTTTAAATCGCTCATAGCACTATGGGACTTAACTTCTTAGGTCATCAGTCCCCTAGAACTTAGAACTACTTAAACCTAACTAACCTAAGGACATCACATACATCCATGCCCGTGGCAGGATTCGAACCTGCGACCGTAGCGGTCGCGCGGTTCAAGACTGTAGCGCCTAGAACCGCTCGGCCACCCCGGCCGGCGAAGATTTAAACCAAGTGTCAATGTGAACGGATGGCGGAAAGCAGCAATGGACAGAATACAGTCGACGAGGAAACTTGTAGATGCGTGCAGTCCACTGGGCCTGATCACGTAGTAGTAGTAGTGCAGTTGATAGCCGTCGGTAAGCAATAGGGCCCAGTCTCCCGTCAACAGGCTTCTCCGAGAAGTTGCGCTAGCCGGCGGACGGATTTTCCTCTTCAGGAGTGTGCCAGGGGAGGAGCCCTTGCGAGAATGGCACTGTATCTGGTCAGTCTCTTCAAACTTGCACTCTGCTGTGTCGTCTGACAATACACAGCCAGGGCAAAAGCACCATAGGTGCCAAGATGCGATCTGCCACTGCCACTTGCCACTTGCGCGTGTTGCACCAGCCCCATGGGTGCCGAGTACAATTCGCCACTGACAGGACGACAACGGACAAAGCCGACTCTGACGATAGAAGAGCAACTGTCGCCCACTTGGTTATAGATCTCGTCCGGGGCTGATTTAGATGGGGAACGTCGTTTAGTGAACTCTTGGAAGTGGACAGACAGTTGCTGTAAATTGCATTTGCTATGTACTGTAACGTTTACCCACAATTATTAGCACTTTGCCATTGGGGGCCTTTGTTTTGTGTTATATTACAAGCAGTGTTGCAGACTTCCTTATTCAACTAGTCACAAAGATAAGTAAACCTTCTTAACTCACTTGTGTGACTTTATTACTAATTTGTTGATGTGTTCTACAACCTTTGTTCTCCCATCCTATTACCTGACTCTGGGGCACATCTGTGTAACAGTGGCAGGGAGAAAGTGTCTTAGCGGTATACTGCGCCAAATCCGTTTCACGAACTCACAAATTCGGCCTACCGTAACAATAGTCACAACTCGGCCTCCCACTGTAGTAGCGGCGAGGCCTTTACAAAACGGTTTACAAACACTCGGTCATGCTGTGGTCCCTACTGCCATATTCGACCAGCTTACTTCGGGCGGACTGCGTATGTGGCAGATTGGTGGGTATCTGCCTTTACTAAGTTATTTCAAGAAGTCATCCGTTTCGTTCTCGGAGCCTACCAGTGTATATCATCCTGGATACGACTCTGTTGCATGGTGGTTTCTTAAGAGATCACTGAGAGCGCATTGTAACATGAACCGTATTTACAATAATGTGACGTCACATAATATATGTTCTGCTTCCTTGCACGTAGGGAAGTGTTACCGATTATATACTATTGCTGTGTAATTCTGACCCGAGTGAGAGGAAAATGCTATTACGATTATGTAAATGTAAAATCAGCACTTCATTGTTTCTGCCCTGTATATTTTAATTAGTAGCCCATTCAGCTGTGGCCGTAATAAAACAATTAAAAACTGTCTTCAAGTTTTAAGTACTATATACTGTTGAACATAGGACAGGCTATTTTTCTGTATCTGTGTATGTGAACGGTGTTCGTGATTACATATATTTGGCGTGAAACATGTAATTTATTTATCATATTGTAAAGGCCTGGAAACTATAGGCGATTACGTGAAGGCCATGGCGTACTCTACATAGTAAGGAAAGGTGTTGCATTGTGGCTCCATTGCAAATTGGGTCTTCACTTTGTACAGAAAAAGTTGCGTAGACGCAGGGTCTCGAATATTACAGTTGTAAACCTTAATTTTTTTAATAATATGTTTCAAACATTGAAGGTTTACAGTCTTAAAGTTCAGGCAGAGTCATTGAGTTTTACGAGTCTGAAGAATTAATTCAAACAACTTAAAGTTCTTAACCCCGTGGTGCATGAGTTTCACTGCAGTGGACAACTTATAATGGTCAATTCTCTGGCGTTTTCAATCAGTCATGAGGCTGCAAATGCATGCAGGACACAACACCAATAGACAGCGTCCACTGCAGTGAACGTTGTGCATTTGCAGCCTCAGGACTGATTGAAAATGCGAAAGATGCGACCAACAACATCTGTCCACTGTAGTGGACACTATGCGCCACAGCGTGAAAAAGGAGTTTAAAAATTGCTATTGTTTGTTGCTCATTCCGATCAAAATTACTATTTTATATCATCCATGTTGATCACGCGTGTTGTAAAAGAAGAGATTGAAGCTATTTCCAAATATTGCATTCTTTACAATTTTTAAAAATATTGTTTAAAGTATTACGGTTTGATAAAAGCCAGCACCTTATCATTCCACCATCTAGCTCCCTACCATTTCGCTGTTTTTCTCTCACATACATGACCGATGTGACGAATAAGGTGAGATTGAGTCTGCGGTTCTTTGCTGATGACGTCCTACGACGGGGCAAAATGTCGATCGGTGAGTAGCTGGATACAGGAAGCCGTGTATTTCCATTTGGTGGCGAATAATTGCAGTTTACTCTGTCTGTGGAGACACGTAAGTCGATGCAGTTGATTATGCTGTCTTGTGTTCTGTTAAAGTTTACACATTAGCAAGAAGGTTTTCTAGACATTAGCGTTGTACAATACGTAACACGAGTAAAAGTGCAGTCTGGTTGTAGCTACATTTTTGCTACTTGAGAATTCCCCCATCAAAAAGGAATAGCCGTAGGAGGAAACGTTCTGAAAACATTTGTAAGGACATTCAGAAGAGAACCACTCAAAGAAACTCGTTTTAGTTTACATGCGTAGCATGTTTACGTTTTAGGTTACAATGTGACGACCACCTACATCCACATGCCGGCCGCGGTGGTCTAGCGGTTCTGGCGCTGCAGTCCGGAACCGCGGGACTGCTACGGTCGCAGGTTCAAATCCTGCCTCGGGCATGGGTGTCTGTGATATCCTTAGGTTGGTTAGGTTTAAGTAGTTCTAAGTTCTAGGGGACTTATGACCTAAGATGTTGAGTCCCATAGTGCTCAGAGCCATTTGAACCATTTGAACCTACATCCACGACAGCCTGGAACCGCACTAGTGATACCACTTTACAGTTATTCATTGTACATGGAATGTTCAGCTGTCTTGACACTCCTCGTGCATTGCTTGAGGATCGCTCACTGCGTGAACCATTCTCAGCCATGGCCATAATAACGTCTTCAACAATTTGTGACACGATTTCCCGTCTGCCCCTTGTAGGAGCAAATCCAAAATCGCCAGTTAATTACAACTTCTCAATCATATTTTTCATTCCTGGTCCGGAAACACAACCTCTCTGTGTTCATTTTGTGCACTGTTACTCGCGAAGAGCAACAGTGCTATTGCTGTTTTGATGACGCAGCTTTACTAGTAAAGCGCTGCTTATCTTGTCCTGACTCATTTTCACTGCCTGCAACCTTAATGCACACTGATGCCTGTGTTTCAAGCCTACTTCGCCCTACCAGTACCGGCGTCAATCAGAAAGTCATCAAACTAGCACTAACAACGCAAATGCTGCAGCGCGCAATCTACACATCATTCCTATAAAGTTGGGTACCCATATGGCAAACTGTTTACCGTCTACTCACTATAGTACTGTAAGGTTAATTGTAAGCACTCTGCATATCCATTGTACTAGGATGGCTACGACTAACGCGTCCAATGAGTGTTCCTAGTATATATTCTACACTCCTGGAAATTGAAATAAGAACACCGTGAATTCATTGTCCCAGGAAGGGGAAACTTTATTGACACATTCCTGGGGTCAGATACATCACATGATCACATTGACAGAACCACAGGCACATAGACACAGGCAACAGAGCATGCACAATGAGGGCACTAGTACAGTGTATATCCACCTTTCGCTGCAATGCAGGCTGCTATTCTCCCATGGAGACGATCGTAGAGATGCTGGATGTAGTCCTGTGGAACGGCTTGCCATGCCATTTCCACCTGGCGCCTCAGTTGGACCAGCGTTCGTACTGGACGTGCAGACCGCGTGAGACGACGCTTCATCCAGTCCCAAACATGCTCAATGGGGGACAGATCTTGCTGGCCAGGGTAGTTGACTTACACCTTCTAGAGCACGTTGGGTGGCACGGGATACATGCGGACGTGCATTGTCCTGTTGGAACAGCAAGTTCCCTTGCCGGTCTAGGAATGGTAGAACGATGGGTTCGATGACGGTTTGCATGTACCGTGCACTATTCAGTGTCCCCTCGACGATCACCAGTGGTGCACGGCCAGTGTAGGAGATCGCTCCCCACACCATGATGCCGGGTGTTGGCCCTGTGTGCCTCGTTCGTATGCAGTCCTGATTGTGGCGCTCACCTGTACGGCGCCAAACACGCATACGACCATCATTGGCACCAAGGCAGAAGCGACTCTCATCGCTGAAGACGACACGTCTCCATTCGCCCCTCCATTCACGCCTGTCGCGACACCACTGGAGGCGGGCTGCACGATGTTGGGGCGTGAGCGGAAGACGGCCTAACGGTGTGCGGGACCGTAGCCCAGCTTCATGGAGACGGTTGCGAATGGTCCTCGCCGATACCCCAGGAGCAACAGTGACCCTAATTTGCTGGGAAGTGGCGGTGCGGTCCCCTACGGCACTGCGTAGGATCCTACGGTCTTGACGTGCATCCGTGCGTCGCTGCGGTCCGGTCCCAGGTCGACGGACACGTGCACCTTCCGCCGACCACTGGCGACAACGTCGATGTACTGTGGAGACCTCGCGCCCCACGTGTTGAGCAATTCGGCGGTACGTCCACCCGGCCTCCCGCATGCCCACTATACGCCCTCGCTCAAAGTCCGTCAGCTGCACATACGGTTCACGTCCACGCTGTCGCGGCATGCTACCAGTGTTAAAAACTGCGATGGAGCTCCGTATGCCATGGCAAACTGGCTGACACTGACGGCGGCGGTGCACAAATGCTGCGCAGCTAGCGCCATTCGACGGCCAACACCGCGGTTCCTGGTGTGTCCGCTGTGCCGTGCGTGTGATCATTGCTTGTACAGCCCTCTCGCAGTGTTCGGAGCAAGTATGGTGGGTCTGACACACCGGCGTCAATGTGTTCTTTTTTTCCATTTCCAGGAGTGTATTTACCATGAAGCACCAAAGATACTGGTATAGGCATGCGATTTCAAATACAGAGATATGTAAACATGCAGAATACGACGCTGCAGTCGGCGACGCCTATGTAAGACAAGTGCCTGGCGCAGTTGTTAGATCGGTTACTTCTGCTACAATGGCTGGTTATCAAGAATTACTTGAGTTTGAAGGTATCGGTACTGTTATAGTCGGCGCACCAGCGATGCGACACCGCATCTCCGAGGTAGCGATAAAGTGGGGATTTTCCCGTACGATATTTCACCAGAGCACCGTCAGTATCAAGAATCCTGTAAAACATGAAATCTCCGACATCACTACAGCCGGAAAAAGATCTAGCAAGAAAGGGACCAACGACGACTGAAGAGTGACAGAAGTGCAACCCTTTCACAAATTGCTGCAGGTTAAAATCCTGGGCGACCAACAAGTGTAAGCGTTCGAATCATTCAACGAAACATCATCGCTATGGGCTTTCGGAGCCGAAGGACCACTCGTGTACCCTTGACTGCACGACACTAAGCTTTGCGCAGTCCCTGGGCCCGTCAACATGGAAATTGGCTTGTTGATGACTGGAAACATGTTACCTGGTCGGACGAGACTCGTTGAAAATTGTATGGAGCTGGTGGAAGTGTACGGGTATGGAGAGAACCTCATGAATCCATGGAACCTGCATGTCCGTAGGGGACTGCTTAGTCTGGTGCAGGCTCTTAAATGGTGTGGGGCGTGTGTAGTTGGAGTGAAATTGGACCCCTGATAGGTCTGTATACGACTCTGACAGGTGACACTTACGTCTCATCACCCGCATCCCGTCATGTTCATTACGCATTCCGACGGACCTAGGAGATTCTAGCGGGACAATGCGACACTCTACACGTCCAGAATTGCTAGGGTTGCTGCAACAACATCTTTTGAGTTTAAAAAGTTACGCTGGCCACCAAACTCCCCAGACATAAACATTATTGGGCATAGCTGGGATGGCTTGCAGCGTGCTGTTCAGAAGGGATCCCCACCCCTCATACTCCTATGGATTTATGAACAGCCGTGCAGGATTCATGGTGTCAGTTCCCTCCAGCACTACGTCAGACATTAGTCGAGTCCATGCCACGTCGTGTTACGGCACTTCTGCGTGTTCTCTGGGGTCCTACACAATATACAAGTGGATTAGTTTCTTTGGCTCTTTAGTTTATCATGGTTCAAAATAGTTCAAATGGCTCTGAGCACTATGGGACTTAACTTCTGAGGTCATCTGTCCCCTAGAACTTAGAAATACTTAAACCTAACTAACCTAAGGACATCACACACATCCATGAACTAGGCAGGATTCGAACCTGCGACCGTAGCGGTAACGCGGTTCCAGACTGAACCGCTCGGCCACCCCGGCCGGCGTTTAACATCGAGTCGATTTTATACAACAATTTCGTTTGGAACACGTTATGTACAAGATCTGACAAGTATCACTCTGAAACGCAGTCCAGTTACCGAGCGATGAACTGGTTGACGACAGTGGCCGTGGAAGACTGGTTGCGGGCTTTGTCTGTAGCAGTATCTTCAACGCTTGGTATCAGCTCTGGAACTAGAGACGCAGTCGACCCTCCTTGTCGGGTCGTGTTGCCAACATTAACATCTCTACCTCCACCCTCATGATAGGCGGTGCGAAGTCAGGCGGAAAAGGTGCCTCCGTTTGTATGCCAGACAACTTAGGCTTTGGCGATACATCGTCTCGGTAACCGAATCAGGTAACCGAAATGACGTTGCTGTTATATGAATGGGTGGTGTCTGTTCCTTTGTACAGGAACAGTGACTACGGGAAATCTCCTGCTCTGACGCATATTACGTAAACTGAAGGTGAGGGAGTAAACGAAGGGAAGGAACTGATGATATTATCTGTATCGGGTAGGGACTCTATGAGGTATCAGCTGCAACGAGTGCTAATGTTAGCCGGACAGGGACTCGAACCCGGGATCTTCTACTTAGTAGACAAATGCGTTTACCACTGCGCCACCGAACACATTGTTTATTGCAAAATGTCCTGACCCACACTTCCACCTGGCACCATTTGTCTGCTGTCCCTGTCCATGTCCTTCATGCTCCTAATTTTATACTGTCGCTGGAGGCTGAACGTAACTGTGCATAGTCACTGGAGATTATGGAGTCATTGCCCTTCGAGGCGAATCAATTATTTGAATCCATGGTGTCTGTTCTCTCGGACGTGTAATACACATAAATATTACGAAAACTGAAGGAGGAAGGGATAGGAGAAAGGGAAGGAATTTGAGATATCAATAGCACCGAACCTATGCGGAATCAGCTGCGGCAAGAGAAAATGTGTGCTGGACCGACAATCTAACGCACCTTAACGAAGCGATTACTGCAAATGTGCGGGCTATGTCGGTACGCTCCCCGGTTGACCCACACTTCCACCTAGAGCCCCATGTGCACAGTGCCCGTTCATGTCCTCAACGCTCGCTAATTTCACACTCCCGCTGGAGCCCGAACGTAAACGTGCCTCCGCTCTGAAGTTTGGGGATTCATTGCCCATCGAGGTGAATCAGTTAAATGAATGGGTCGAGTCAGTTTCTTCGCTTGTACAACCAATTCTTGAATATTGTTCGACTTTCTAAGATCCCCAGCAGGTTGGATTAGCGCAAGACACCAATGCCATTCCGAGTTGTGTTGCTAGATATGTTACCAGTAGGTGCAATCAACATGTATACATCCACGAACAGAAATGATAATTTTTAGAGGGAATATTAGTTTCGAGAAACACTGTTTATAAAGTGCGTGGACCAGCATTTGCGTTAAACTACAGATCAATCGCGCTGTCGCCAATATAAATCTCGTGAGAGGACAGCGAAGACTACCTAAGTGAAATCTGGACTCGTGGGGATGCATATCAGTCATTGATGTCCCAGAATTCTGCACGCTTGACATGCTCTTGCCCGCATGAGAATTGCTGTCGCACCAGCTGAACAGTTTCAACCCCCTACACGCCGCTCTGTTTGTATGCGAAGAGGGGGAAGCTGGACTGCTCCTCCTGGCAATGCCGTCTCACAAGGAACTACAGTAGAACGGCTTGCTTGTGGTTTGGTTTCATATTTGTGAACCACACAGATCACAAACAAAATAAATGTCCATTAGTGTTAAATCATTTTGGAGCGCAGATATATCAGAAATTTATGTATGTTACAAACTGTTAGCATACAGACAGATGTAGACAAATGCATAGATTTTCGTCACTAAGATTACCAGTTAAACCTTATTTATTTAGTTTCGTGACTAAATAAGCCTTTCATGACATAAGTTCATCAGATCATTGTATCACGTATGCAGCGTCATTATTGAGATGTGGAAACAGTTGCTGAGTAAACTAATTTAGAACTTCTGGTCACTTTTTACAAAAATAAGTCGTCTTCTAAACGGGAATATATAGCAGGTCGATCATTTCCATCTGTACAAGTGCAGGTGTGCTCTCAACCGAAACGGTAAACGGTCTCGAAAACGGTTCAAAAACAGATTTAAGACTGCCAGTGTCCACAAAACGCGTAGACAGCTGTACTTGTGAGTCTTTGAACGACACAGTTGATTAATCAGAATTCGTCTTATCTTTAATACAATTGAGCTTTGGGAAATGAATGCTGTTATTTGTCAGAGGTACCTCGTTTCTCACCATCCATCATACAGGGGGGGTCAAACAAAAGTGGCTCGCAGGAATGTATACGATTGGACGTGAGTTTGTGGCAGCGTTAGCGGAGGAGGAAAAGACCTACAGTTACTTCCAACGGGATTGAGCAACTGTCCATACAGACGGGCGAACCTTGGAGCACATTTGCACAGTCTTCACACCTGACAGAGTTGTTAGCAGAGTTCAGTCTGATCGCGGCCCTAGCTGTCCACATAGGTCACCTGATCTGTCAGTGGGCGATCACTTTGTATAGGAAACTCTCAATACTAAGGTGTACCACAACAGTCCGCATAGTCTTCAAGAACTGCAGCAGTACATTTCGGATGAGGTTTCGATGCGCCTTCAGCAGCTTGCTGACCAGTGCCCAAACGCGCAAAGAAATGAGTGGTGGTTGCTTTCATAATAGTCAGGTTAGTATTGTATTACCGTTCATTCAGAAATAAAACAACACCAGATCGTAATTTAAAAATCCATCCAAAAATGCCCCTTGACGTAAGGGGACCTGAACTTGAAATGGCGGAAATTTTCGAAAACATTTTTTGTCACCATCTGAAAGACAGTTTTATCCCGTTTAAAAAATGTGTTTTTTAACAATATTTCAGTAGTTGGTTTGGTCTTGAAAACTCTTTGAACAAATGTCTGTAAACCAGCCACGCTCATGCGACAGGCAAGGAATATCACCATAAACATTTCTTACCTGCCACAGTTATGGAACCAATAAAAATAATATACAAGAACACTGCAGATACAAAATTACTTAGCAAATGTCAACATGGCCGTACACAAAACCCTAATGAGAATTTCAACAGCTGCGTGTAGCAACGAGCACCAAAAGCACTGTTTGCTAGATGGACGGTACTCAAAATGAGTGTGATAGATGCCGTCATCTGTTTCAATGATTGTGTAATCAGCACGACAAAAGTAATGGACAAATTATGCATCCAGCCACGAAATAATATGATAACTGTTCTGACTGCCATAGATCGTCAGCGACTAGTTGAAGATGAAAGGGCTGTGGAAGCCACCACTAAGGAGTCCAGAGTAAGGAAAAGGATACTGAAGAAGTCTACAGAGGATAAAGAAGCAGATGGACAGCAAGATTATGCTGCTGGAATGTTCTGAAAGAGGCATACGGAGAGTAAAAACACTTTGAACATTCTTTTCTCATTTTCTTGACACTACATTTTCAGAACATTTGGTATATATAACTGCACAATTGTTTTATGCACGTTCACCAAATTTCTCTCAAGTGAAGAATGGGATATTATCTTTGTATTATGCTTAATACATCGCGGAAATGATCTATGTTGGTCATTCTGTATACAATTTTAGCGGTATTTTTTAGACAAAGTAGTAATGTGGTATACTAATGGTTTTCTATTTCCACAGATATTCTTCAAACTACAAATCGAGAGGCATAATGTGTGGACAGCAGTCTGCCACAGTTTGAATGCTATTAGACTGATAATGGACCAGAAAATAGTACCAGAATGGAATCGTATATTAGCCGGCCGGTGTGGCCGTGCGGTTCTAGGCGCTTCAGTCTGGAACCGCGTGACCGCTACGGTCACAGGCTCGAATCCTGCCTCGGGCATGAATGTGTGTGATATTCTTAGGTTACGTTTAAGTAGTTCTAAGTTCTAGAGGACTGATGACTACTGATGTTAAGTCCCATAGTGCTCAGAGCCATTTGAACCACTTTTGAAACGTATATTATAAAAACATCTAATAGGCCAAATACTGTAATTCTTAAACTGTAATAGATATATCAATAAATTCCCTTCTACAGATTGAATTAATGTCATTCATTGTTGGTAAAAAACCACAACTTCCTCCGCATTATAGATCAAGAGTAATGTGCTCTGAGTACGAGGTATAAAAATGCAGCCCGTTCACGTCCAGGTCCCCTTAATGTACGAGTAAACAATCTCAGTGTTCTTTATTTAGTTTCATCAGAGACTGTTGCAACTGACGGTATAATAATGTGTGCTATTTCTGAAAAATTATTCATACCAATAACACTCCACTTGATTCATGCCAGCGAATTTAGCACCCAATGCTTCTTGATGTACAAAACAGTGAATCCCTTAGAAACCGTCTGCTGATTGTCGTAACTTTTTGTTCTTTCATCGTTAACTAAATGTTTAATTTCTTTCTGTATGGTGTTGTGTAGCCATTACAAAGCATATTTGCGGTACCCATCGGTTACGCAAATGAATAATAAATTTTGAGAATTCTCATCCTTCTGTGTTATGCATTAATTTTTGAAGGCTTGTAGCGATAAATCGCTAGACTGACTCCTTTTGTGGATACAGGCACTGGACCTGTGAACCTCATTAATACCCCGAAGTAAAAACGACGGATCAACAGCGCTGATATAACGATTATGCCGAGCTGAAGAACGCACCTGCCCGTGAACCAGATGTTCCCAATTGGGTAGACACGTTTTCTCTGGACATCGGTTCCTGGAATCTCATTGAATGGAATAGAAATGTCGTCATTGATGAGTCCTGCTTTGAACTGAGCCCCGGTGTCTAGCAAAGACGTGTGCCAAAATACCCCAGACACCAGTGGGATACTAGTCTGACTGTCGCCCACAATACAGCCCGACAGCTGGGACTGATGGTTTGGGAAGCCATTTTGGTTCACAGCAGGACCCCTTTCGTTGTCATTCGTGACACTCTTACAGCCCAGTCGTACATCGACGATATTGTACGCCCAGATTTGTCACCGTTCATGGTACTCCATTCTGGCCTTACATTTCTGCAAGACATAAGCCGCCTGCACGTGGTGAGAGTTTCCACTTCTTGATTCGTGCTTGCCAAACCCTACTGTGGGCAATAAAGTCGCCGGATCTTTCCCCAATTGAGAACACTTGGATGATTATGGGAAGGGCCCTCACACAGGTTGGGGAATTCGACGATCTATTGCGCCAGTTGGACAGAATTTGGTACGATATAATTCAAGACGACATCAAACATCTCTGTCAATCAGTGTCAAGCCGAGTAACAGCTTGCATAGTGGCCGTAGTTGGACCAATGCGGTTGAGTTTCTCAATTTATAAAGCTCTTTCTCTGGAGTAAATCATCCAATTTACCAGAAAATGTAATAATCTGTATGCCCGTACATGTACATTACATCTACCGATGTCCATCCCACTCGGAAAATTCCTTCCTCGTACATCTTTTTTTTCCCTTAGCGTGTACAAATAAAACAAACTAGGGGAAATTTCCACTTGACGTAATGAATAGCAGTTCTCGTGACTTATTAATAAATGAAAACCAATAACATATAGAAAGAACCCGATAGTTTGCAGTGACAAGATTAATGGTCTACTGATACGTGCGTTGCGGGTATGTACCGCCGGTAGCGTTTGCCTGAGGGTTTACCTCGAAGGTATCACTGATTAGTGGTCTCGTTGGTTTGGCGGTTTCTTAAGAGGGAATGATCGTGAAGTTGTGTAGGACTTTGGAGAGGGTGGTTGTGAACAGAGAGGGGAGGGGGGGGGAGTCATTCTGGATGTGAAAAGTGTGGTTCCGGATGCCATGAAGAGTACAAGGTGCAGCCAACTGCAGGTTGGCTCATGTAGGTACCAGTGACGTGTGTCGCTTTGGATCGGAGCACGTTCTGTCGGGTTTCGGGCGGCTAGAGGAAATGGTAAAGAATGCCAGTCTTGGTTCCGAGATTAAGGCGGAGCTCACCATCTGCAGCATCGTCGATAGAACCGACTGTGGTCCTGTGCAGAGCCACGTGGAGGGTCTGAATCAGAGGCTCAGGCGGTTCTGTGACCTTGTAGGCTGCAGATTCCTTGACTTGCGCCATCGTGTGGTGCGTTTTCGGTTTCCGCTTAATAGGTCAGGAGTCCACTACACACAGGAGGCAAGGAGGCAGTTACACGGGTAGCGAGGGCTGTGTGGAAGGGACTGGGCGGTTTTTTAGGTTAGAGGGTCTCAGGGAACCACCGAAGGGACGTCCGTGTAAAAGTGGGCAGGTAAAACACAGTAAGGTAGTTGTGGAAACGATTGGTATTGTAGTTGTAAATTGTCGTAGCTGTGTTGGAAAAGAACCAGAGCTCCAAGCCCTAATACAAAGCACTGAAGCTCAAATAGTTGTAGGTACAGAGAGCTGGCTAAAGCCGGAAATAAGTTCAGCCGAAATTGTTTCAAACGATCTAACAGTGTTCAGATTAAATACAATTGGTGGTGGAGTATTTATTGCTGTCAATAGTAGTATGCCTTGTAGCGAAATTGAAGTAGATAGTTGGTGTGAGGTAGTATGGGTAGAGGTTATACCCGACGTTCGGACTAAACTATTAATTGTATCGCTTTGCCGACCCCCGACTCAGAATATATAGTTGCTGAACAGTTGAAAGAAAACTTGAGACTCATTTCAAAAAAGTACCCAGCTCATACAATTATAGTCGGTGATGACTTTAAACTACCCTCTATATTCTGGAGAAATTATACGTTTAAAGCCGGCGGAAAGCATGAAACGTCATCCGAAATTCTACTGAATGCTATCTCAGACAATTATTTTCAACAATTATTCATGAGTCCATTTGAAGCGTAAATAGTAGCGAAAGCATACTTGACCTTTTAGCAACAAATTATCCTGAAGAAATAGTGAGTATTGTGACGAATACAGAGATTAGCGACCACAAGGCAGTTGCTGCTAAGCTGAAAATCTACAACCATCAAAAAGAAACGCAAAGTATATCGATTTAAAGAAGTTGATAAAAATGCTCTTATCGCCCTTTTAAGAGACAGTCTTCACTCCTTCCGATCCGATCATGTAAGTTCAAATGGCTCTGAGCACTATGGGACTTAGCATCTGAGGTCATCAGTCCCCTAGAACTGAGAACTACTTAAACCTAACTAACCTAAGGACATCACACACATCCATGCCCGAGGCAGGATTCTAACCTGCGACCGTAGCGGTCACGCGGTTCCAGACTGTAGCGCGTAGAACCGCTCGACCACCCCGGCCGGCAACATAGGAGACAATTTGAGCAGGCGTCTTAGATTGTTTGCAGATGATGCTGTCATTTACCGTCTTGTAAAGTCGTCAGATGATCAAAACGACTTGCAAAATGATTTAGATAAGATATCTGTATGCTGCGAAAAGTGTCAACTGCCCCTGAATAAGGAAAATTGTGAAGTTATTCACATGAATACTAAAAGAAATCATCTAAGTTTCGATTACGCGATATGTCACACAAATCTGAAGGCTGTAAATTCAACTAAATACTTGGGGACTACAATTACAAATAACCTAAATTGTAACGATCACATAGATAATATTGTGGGTAGAGCAAACCAAAGACTACGATTCATTGGGAGAACACTTAGATGGTGCAACAAGTCACTAAAGAGACTGCTTACACCACGCTTGTCCGCCCTACTCTGGAGTACTGCTGTGCGGTGTGGGATGCACATCAGGTGGAACTGACGCATGCCGTCGGAAAAGTACAAATAAATGCAGCTCGTTTTGTATTAACGCGAAATAGGGGAGATAGTGTCACAGACATGATACATGAATTGGAGTGGCAATCATTAAAACAAAGGTGATTTTCGTCGCGACGGTATCTTCTCATGAAATTTCAATCACCTGTTTTCTCCCTAGATTGCGAAAACATTCTGTTGGCACCCACCTACACAGGGAGAAATGATCATCACGATAAAATAAGAGAAATCAGGGCTTGCTCGCACAGAAAAATTTAAGTGATCGTTTTTCCCACGTGCCGCGCGAGAGTGAAACGATAGAGAGGCAGCTTGGTTCATTGAACCCTCTGACATGCACTTTATTGTGAATAGCAGAGTAATCACGTAGATGTAGATGAAGATGTAGATGTAGAGGGCAGCGTGGGCTGCTGGCGGAACGGCCGTGTGTGTGTGTGTGTGTGTGTGTGTGTGTGTGTGTGACGGAGCAGTGGAATCTATGCGCAGCGTCGCTGGCAAGGGGGGCGGCAAGGGGGAGACGGTGATTTTGGAACGGCTAGTTGCTGTCGGAACGCTACGCAGGATCAGTACGTCGCTTGGTGGAATTGGCTGTAATCTGGACAAAATATGGTGTCCCACGAAATTATTTGCAGCATACGGCCCGTGTGGCTGATCTGCTGGCTACTAACCTTTTTTCTGAACCGCTTTAATTGAATGTTACCAGTTTGGAAGTAGTTCTTTCGTCCTCCCCCTTTGTGGCTACGGTTAAATTTCCCTGCCCGCTGTGTACAGCGTCTTTTCTGCAGAACGCCGACGTAGCTGTAACTTGATTTGGCTTGGTTGTGCCCTGATTTTTAGTCCCCTCCAGCGTTCCACGTTCTACGGAAGTTCTCGCTTGTTAATTAATTGTTGATCATTATAATTCGGAAACTTTCTCCTTTAAATTGAGGGGTATCTTGAGATTAAATTTCTCGCTATTTGAGAGTGGCTCATTGTAACCTCTCATTGTAATCTTAAGTCTGAAAGAGTTTTACGACTCTTTAAAGACAGATCAGCGTTATCATACTATTTTTCAGACTGTGAATTTTTATTTAAGGATTTATTTCCCACTTGAAAACTGGATTAAGATTTGGAGATGCTTTTTTAATTAATTTTCAAACCGTGCCTCATGATGTTATTTCGCTAATGTAACCCATCCGTTAAAGGTGGTTTAGAGTAGTTAAAATTAAAACTCGGAGGCCTTAGAGATGACTATGTCATAATTGTGCTGTTCTGTAATAACTGGTAAATTAAACTTTAACTTTTCCTTATGCTCTGGTTATTCATAATGCAAAGCCAAGTATAAACCTAGGTCATTTGTTCAGTAGCAGAGTATGATGTATTAATTGCCTTTGGTGTGTTTAGATCACCTCAGCTTATTTGTGTGACATTGCTCAAGTTGACATTGCTGAAGTTGTTCCGCTCCTAGCCCTGCACCTAGGTCAGCTAAGAATACCAACGTATGATCACTATGTTATGCATATTTCTTAACATTGTGGGAAAATTTCCTTCTTTCTAAATCCTAAGTAACGTTACTAAATTTGTCTTCATGTTTATTTTCGGGTATCTGAAATTTCTCACTTTTATTGTATTATTTCTCGTCAAATTTTGGTTTACTTAAAGATTCTCTGAATATTTGTTTTCTGTTTGTTTTACTAGTCAGATTGTCGAGCCTGCGTGTAAAGTCATATTTTACTTGTTTCAAGTTAAATTTGGCTTTAATCAATTCTGCCTAAACGGTTGTTCTGTTTCGGTAAGTCTACAATCAAATTCATGTATTAGCTAACTGTATTCAATTAAATCCTAAACTTTTGATTAATTGTCCTACGCTTGCCTCCAGTGTTTCGTGTATCGGGAATTAAAGGTTATATTTTTGCTATACATCTAGTACAAGTTTAAGTGTCTTAGGAATTCACTGTTAGAAATACAGCCATTTGCTATGTATAGCTGTCTTGATATCCGAGACTCGGTTCTTGTAACCTAAATTCACGGTCTCTTGTTTTTGCGTTTTGACTTCTTAACAGCCACCTTTGAACTAAATGATGCCTCCATAAGGTCCTTAAGGCACACGGTAGACGACGTCAAACCAACAGATTTTCTCCACTTCTGTTAGCTGGATGAAGTGTGTTCCACAAATAAGACGATCCTTCTGTTGGATAAATAAATTGTCTTTTTCCCAAGAGCTACACACTACACAAGACCCTACTTTTCTATCACCAACAGAAACCGAAGTATGACCCCGCAAAAATCCCGTTCTTACGTGCGGCGTTTTGGAACCTTCTGTTGTTGCTGTTCTGGTCTTCGGTCCTGAGACTGGTTTGATGCAGCTCTCCATGCTACTGTATCCTTGCAAGCTTCTTCATTTCCCAGCACCTACTGCAACCAACATCTTTCTGAATCTGCTTAGAGTATTCATCTCTTGGCCTCCCTCTACGATTTTTATCCTCCACACTGTCCTCCAATACTACCTGTGAACTAAATGATGCCTCCATAAGGTCCTTAAGGCACACGGTAGACGACGTCAAACCAACAGATTTTCTCCACTTCTGTTAGCTGGATGAAGTGTGTTCCACAAATAAGACGATCCTTCTGTTGGATATATAAATTGTCTTTTGCCCAAGAGCTACACACTACACAAGACCCTACTTTTGTATCACCAACAGAAACCGAAGTATGACCCCGCAAAAATCCCGTTCTTACGTGCGGCGTTTTGGAACCTTCTGTTGTTGCTGTTCTGGTCTTCAGTCCTGAGACTGGTTTGATGCAGCTCTCCATGCTACTGTATCCTGTGCAAGCTTCTTCATTTCCCAGTACCTACTGCAACCTACATCTTTCTGAATCTGCTTAGAGTATTCATCTCTTGGCCTCCCTCTACGATTTTTATCCTCCACACTGTCCTCCAATACTAAATTAGTGATCCCTTGATGACTCAGAACATGTCCTACCAACCCATCCCTTCTCCTAGTGAAGTTGTGCCACAAACTCCTCTTCTCCCCAATCCTATTCAATACCTCCTCATTAGTTATGTGATCTACCCATCTAATCTTCAGCATTCTTCTGTAGCACCACATTTCGAAAGCTTCTATTCTCTTCTTGTCTAAATTATTTATCGTACACGTTTCACTTCCATACGAGGCTACACTCCATACATATACTTTCAGAAATGACTTCCTGTCACTTAAATCTGTACTCTTCTTCAGAAACGGTTTCCTTCCCACTGCCAGTCTACATTTTATATCCTCTCTATGTCGACCATCATCAGTTATTTTGCTCCCCAAATAGCAAAACTTCTTTATTAGCGTAAGTGTCTCATTTCCTAATCTAATTCCCTCAGCATCACCCGACTTAATTCGACTATATTCCATTATCTTCGATTTACTTTTGAAGATGCTCATCTTATATCCTCCTTTCAAGACTGTCCATTCCGTTCAACTTCTCTTCGAAGTCTTTTGCTGTCTCTGACTAAATTACAATGTCATCGGCGAACCTCAAAGTTTTTATTTCTGCTCCATGGATTTTAATACCTATTCCGAATTTTTCTTTTGTTTCCTTCACTGCTTGCTCAATATACAGTTTGAATAACATCGGGGGCAGGCTACAACCCTGTCTCACTCCCTTCCCAACCACTGCTTCCCTTTCATATCCGTCGACTCTTATAACCGCCATCTGGTTTCTGTACAAATTGTAAATAGCCTTTCGCTCCCTGTATTTTACCAATGCCACCTTTAGAATTTGAAAGAGAGTATTCCAGTCAACATTGTCAAAAGCTTTCTCTAAGTCTACAAATGCTAGGAACGTAGGTTTGCCTTTCCTTAATCTTTCTTCTAAGGTGAGTGGTAAGGTCAGTATTGCCTCACGTGTTCCAATATTTCTGCGGAATCCAAACTGATCTTCCCCGAGGTCCGTTTCTACCAGTTTTTCCATTCGCCTGTAAAGAATTCGCATTAGTATTTTGCAGCTGTGACTTATTAAACTGATAGTTCGGTAATTTACACATCTGTCAACACCTGCTTTCTTTGGGATTGGAATTATTATATTCTTCTTGAAGTCTGACGTTATTTCGCCGGTCTCATACGTCTTGCTCACCAGATGGTTTTGTCAGGACTGGCTCTCCCAAGGCTGTTAGCAGTTCTAACGGAATGTTGTCTACTCCCGGGGCCTTGTTTCGACTCATGTCTTTCAGTCCTCTGTCAAACTCTTCACGCAGTGTCATATCTCCCATTTCATCTTCATCTACATCCTCTTCCATTTCCATAATACTGTCCTCAAGTACATCGCCCTTGTATACACCCTCTATATACTCCTTTCTGCTTTCCCTTGTTTGCTTAGAACTGGGTTTCCATCTGAGCTCTTGATATTCATACAAGTGGTTCTCTTTTCTCCAAAGGTCTCTTTAATTTTCCTGTAGGCAGTATCTATCTTACCCCTAGTGAGATAAGCCTCTACATTCTTATATTTGTCCTCTAGCCATCCCTGCGTAGCCATTTTGCACTTCCTGTCGATCTCATTGTTGAGACGTTTGTATTCCTTTTGCCTGCTTCATTTATTGTACTTTTAAACTTTCTCCTTTCATCAATTAAATTCAATATTTCTTCTGATACCCAAAGATTTCTACTAGCCCTCGTCTTTTTACCTACTTGATCCTTTGCTGCTTTCACTATTTCATCTCTGAAACCTACCCATTCTTTCTCTACTGTATTTCTTTGCCCCATTCCTGCCAATTTTCCCTTATACTCTCCCTGAAACTCTGTACAACTTATGGTTTAGTCAGTTTATCCAGGCCCCATCTCCTTAAATTCCCACCTTTCTGCAGTTTTTTTCAGTTTGAATCTACAGTTCATAACCAACAGATTGTGGTCTGAGTCCACATCTGCCCCTGGAAATGTCTTAGAATTTAAAACCTGGTTCCTAAATCTCTGTCTTACCATTATATATTCTATCTCAATCCTGTCAGTATTTCCAGGCCTCTTCCATGTATACAACCTTCTTTTATTATTCTTGAACCAAGTGTTAGCTATGATTAAGTTATGCTCTGTGCAAAATTCTACGGCTTCGTCTTTCATTTCTTCCCCCCAATCCATATTCACCGACTACGTTTCCTTCTCTTCCTTTTCCTACTATCGAATTCCAGACACCCATGACTATTTAATTTTCGTCTCCCTTCACTATCTGAATGATTTCTTTTATCTCCTCATACATTTCTTCAATTTCTTCGTAATCTGCAGTGCTAGTTGGCATATAAACTTGTACTACTGTAGTAGGCCTGGGCTTCGTGTCTATCTTGGCCACAATAATGTGTTCACTATGCTGAATGTAGTAGCTTACCCGCACTCCTATCTTTTTGTTCATTAATAAAACCTACTCCTGCGTTACCCGTATTTGATTCTGTATTTATAACCTTGTATTCATCTGGCTAAAAGTCTTGTTCCTCCTGCCACCGAATTTGACTAATTCCCACAATATCTAACTTTAACCTACCCATTTCCATTTTTAAATTTTCTAACCTACCTGCCCGATTAAGGGATCTGACATTCCACGCTCCGATCCGTATAACGCCAGTTTTCTTTCTCCTGACAACGACGTCCTCTTGAGTAGTCCCCGCCCGGAGATCCGAATGGGGGACTATATTACCTCCGGAATATTTTACCCAAGAGGACGCCATCATCATTTAATCATACAGAGAAGCTGCATGCCCTCGGGAAGAAAAACCTTCTGTCAGCGCATGTTTTCCCGTGCATTCGGATAGAAACAATTATGGATTTGTCTCGTAGCCCCCTATTTCACGATAATTAAACCGAAATTCTCTCCATACTGATAAAGTGACGAATTTTCATATTGAATGTCACTTGAAATTATTTTGGTTAGTAAAATAAGGGTTACAGCAACAGTGAGTTTCAAGAGTTGCTTTGTTAGCACATCTGGTTTGAAGAATATTGTCAGCTCGAGACAAATATAAACAAATATACGTCTAAAGATATGGAGCTACAGCATAGCGTAAAGAAATTGTTTCAGCACAACTAGAAAGCTCATTATTGTTACATGACCTGTTTCTTTCTTGTTCGGCCAACCGAAATCAAAATACTAATACATTCGCAATTTTCGTACGGTAGGCAAGTTTCAAGTTATCCCTCACAAAAGAACAAAAGTTCCAGAAGAAAGGTTATCAAGTACAAAGCACAACGTTGAAGAAGATCTCTAGGGAGGCGTACTAGAGGGATGACTTCACGAAGGAATTCTGCACTACTTCATTACAGTATCAATACTGCGGCTCTTCTTGATCATTGCGGTAAGGATTTTTATTTTTAACGCTACATACCAATATTGCCAAATCTATTTCACAAACGCACGTTGTTCTATTGGGATATTTTTTTTCATTTTACCCTTAACTCAAGACGTGTAGTCTCTCAGTCCGCGCAAAAATTTTTGAACCCGCTCTCCAAGGCCAGTTGGGGTAGAATGCTTCTATGCTCCACCTACCCTCCTCAAACTGCCAAGCCTACGACGTTTTGCTGTCGGTTGCGTTATCGCCTTCTGTATTTATTGTTGAAACGTGTTATTCATAGGTATTGGAGTCTCTTAGACCGCGCCTCGTGAACTGCGTACCTTTTTGCTTCAGTAAGGTACCGTATAGCTCAAAATGTGTTGACACGAACGTGTCATTTTTAACTTTCCCGAGTTTGATAAAATTGTTGGTCTGTCTATGGAGGAAGGTGTCAGTGATATAGATTAAGAAATAAACGGAAAAGACGATTTTACATTAGTCAGCGATCACAGATCTGCTATCGAGCAAGAGTATCATTTAGAGGAAGAACTTCACGAAAGTTGCGATGGGGGATCAGCGTGTTTTTTTTTTTAATGAAATACTTAAAGTGTCTGTTAAAATCGAATGTGTTCTGAGTGGCGATAAGAAAAATGCAGTTCCCAGCAATGAATGTCAATTTGACAGACTTTCCTTTTGTACCTATAGCGTGGAGTTTTTATGCGCGAATTTAAATCCTGGAATTTACTTTTATTTGAAAATTTATTTGCTACAGAGATTGTATAATTTTTCAGAATGTAAAATTGAGTACTCTAACAGTCAATTTATGTGTACTATTTAAAAGAAACACATAAAATTATGTGCTTTCGTGTGAAACTAGTAAAATGCTGCAGGCTTTGTTTAGTGGAATGAAATATACTATAAGCATTTAAAGAACACTTACATAATTTTAAATTTGCCTTGAATCGTGGTTTAAAAATAAGGATCCCAGAGACTCCACCTCGTGGTATGTGTTACAGAAGTCACCTCGCGAGTTAAGGGTTTATGTGTATATGTAATTTACAGAAAAATGGACAAACTGATAGAAGAAATAGACCAAGGGGAAGGTCAGTTTGGACTCTGGAGAAATGTACACACAGATGACGTAATATTGACTCCACGATGTATTTCAACTGAAAGAAAGATAATATTTAGAAAAAAGCTTTTGACAATATCGACCGGAAATTCTCACGGTGCAGGGTTAAAGCTCAGGCAACTACCGATTACCTACAATTTGTATAGAAACTAGACGGCAGTTGTAAGTGTCCTAGAATACGAATAAGGAGGCAGTAGTTTAAGAGGAGTGAGATAGGTTCTCAGTCTATACCTCACGTTTTCCATTTCAAACTTCGAACACGCTTTGATGAAAACCAAGGAGAAATTAGGAATGGAAACTGAAAATCAGTAAAAATAAATTAAAACTTTGAGGTTTGCTAATGACACTGTAGTTCTAGCAGAGACAGCAAATTACTAGGTAGGTCAATTGAATGTACTGAATAGCTTCTTTAACAGAAAATACAAGCTGGATGTCAACAAATAAATGAAACTGAATATAGTCGAATTAAATCAGACAACGCTCAGGAAGTTAGCAAATGAGACAAGAAAAGTAATTTATAGAATTTGAAATCTAGGCAGAAAATAAATGACTGTGGTACAAGTGGACAGGACTTACAGCGGGTAGACAAAAATATGGAAAGGCCAAAAACACATTACCGTGCCTAGTATGGTATCGGAATAAGTTTGCATTTCCAACATCTTCCAGTCATCGCGCAGTGGAAAAATATACATCCTGTACAGTTTTCTAGGGAATTTTATATTATTCTTTCTGCAAACTATTGGCAATATCATGTAACGATAATGAAGGTGGATAGCGATCATGCAGCAATTTCTCTAAAGTACACCACAAAGGCTCAAGAATATTGAGATACCGTGACTGTGTGGCTATGGGAGATGTGACAATTCATCCTCGTGTCCTCAAAATCCTTCCTGGACGACGCAAGCTGTGAGAACAGGGCACTGTATTCTTGGCTCACAGCATCGCTATTGAGGAACAAACACTGTATCATGGGATGGACCTCATAAGCCAAAATGGTCACATAATCGTGGGCTGTTATCCAGAAACCACGAAGCCAATGGAATACTACTATATGGTGGCTGCCTAAATCATCACTGCATACACTCCCTGTTTCACCCTTGGGATCTAAACTCTGTCGGAAGGTGTAAATAATTCCACAAGTGTCTCATATCACTAGATGATTTTCTTCCATTGCTTCACAGTCCATGTTTTGTGGTTTCGGCATCACATTTTGCTGATAAGGGAATTTGCATCACCGTTTTGGAATTCGATCTAGTCCTGCTGATGGAGATCCATGCGTATCGTTTTTGTGTCGATAGAGTTCGCAGGAGCGACATTCAGTTCTGCAGTGACTTTGTAGTTGACTTCTTTTTCGTCACAATCCTCTTCAATGCCTGCCCATCATTATCACTCAGCATACACTTGTGACTTAGCGGATAATGTTTCCCGCTAACTATGAATGTGGTACACATCCTCGATTTGGTGCCTCCTAAAACACAAATCGCTTTGGCTACCTTGGTTGCGGAACCACCCACCACATGAGCACCAACAGTTTGCCCACGTTCGAATTCACTCAGCTCCGACACTATGAACTCACAATTACACAGATTACTGCTCTCTGACTAAGACTGACTCTTGCAACGTATGGAGGATATTGCACAGGTGCCTTGCAAGATAAAATATAACAGCCCACATCCAGGCTTGGCTAGCATCTGCATTTCCGTTCAGGTATGCATTTCTTGCAGTGTTTCCATTTTTTGTCTTAATCCTGTAGACGCAGATTGGTAATAGCAAGAAAACCTTTTCTGAAACAGAGGAAATTGTTAACAACGATTATAAATATAAATATTAGAAAATTTGTTCTCAATAGATTTGGAGTGTTGCCTTGTTTAGAAGTTAAGTGCTGCCGATAAACAGTTAAGACTAGAAGGTAACTGAAACTTTTGAAATGTCGTACTAGAGAAGAATTTTGAGGAATATGTGAAGCGGATAACTAACTTGGAGTTACCGAACTGAGAATAAAGGAATTTATGGCACAACTTCACTAAAAGGAGGGCAGGACTGATAGGGTACATATTGAGGTATTATCGTCGGGTTGGTAATAAGGGAATGTGAGGGGGCTACAATTTGCAGAGGGGGACCAAGACTTTACTATAGTAATGGATTTAGTTACAGTAGTTACGCAGAGATGAGGAGGCTTTCAGGCTTTCACAGGATAGACTATCCAAAAGAACTACATCACAGCAGTGTTCCGACTGAAGCCCTCAATAGCAGAGCGACACTTTTTTTTCTGGCGTTACAATTATTGTTCGTTTTTAAATAGGTTGCATAAAACGCTTAGTGTGCTAGAGCGTCCTTATAAAAGAAGGACCTCCCCCAGGCACTTGATCTCATTTTGTTTTGTGATCCCACCTACCACATTGATGCATAGTCTCCTGGCCGTATCGGATGTTCCTAGCGATGGGGATGAAGTGGAAGAACCGAGTCAGCCGTTGCAACTCTGGAAAGTCTTGCGAACAAAGAAATATTTGTAGCCCTAACACACAAGCTAGTCACAGTTTATAAAAATAGTATATTAAATGTTTGTCAGCAGATTTCCACCAGTAAACACTGTGATATATTCTTTTAATCAGTACGATTTATTTATCTAATTTCGGAGGGCGCTCATGATGAGACGTATGAAGGAGTGGTGAGGTGCCGGACCAACATTAATACATTCTTTACAACAACTTTATTAACAAACAATTCTAACGCAACAGCTATTAAAGAAAATTGATCCTACTGATTTTTTCTTTTAAAGAATAGCCATTACAAGGCTTAATCTTAACTTATTATATTTACACGGATCCTATATCAAGCATAAAATTCCGGTGATAAAGTTGTGTCAAATTTGAGGCCAAAGAAATAACAACATCAATTAAAAGTTTCAAATCAAGCTCGATAACGGAAGTATTTGTGATAAAAAATTTTAAATTCCCATCGCTATCTTAAAAATGCATGTCGTAAGGCTTAAACTAATTTATAATAACAAATTGACAACAATTAAAACCTCAAAAATTTTGTAGATAAATCGAATTTAGCAAAAGTCCTTGACATATACTACAACAGAGTACAGCTGGACCCACATATTTGCACACAGCAGTTTTTTTCGGGCCACAATTTAAAATTTTCTCATTTACTGTACAGAAGTAACGAACAATTCCAACCAAGTATAGGTGCTAAACTCCTCCAGATGAACGCCAAATTAAGGAGGGCGTGAATTGTTCAATTACAAAAATGTTCAAATGTGTGTGAAATCTTATGGGACCTAACTGCTAAAGTCATCAGTCCCTAAGCTTACACACTACGTAACCTAAATTATCCTAAGGACAAACACACACACCCATGCCCGAGGGAGGACTCGAACCTCCGCCGGGACCAGCCACACAGTCCACGACTGCAGCGCCTCAGACCGCTTGGCTAACCCCGGTGGCGTGTTCAATTAGAAAAGGTAATTACTTAACTTAATTAAAAACAAACCCGCAGCATTAGAATTCCTACGCTGCTACTTCAGTGGGTTAACAGAGTCGTAATCTCGCAATCTTATTTTATTTCATATGCCAGTCTTATGTACACCTCCAGGCAATACATTACACAAATGATTAATTTGGTGTGACAAGACCTGAAACATAAACCAGTTACGACTAGTGCCACACAAGCGTACAAATAATTGTCCCCCACCAGGGCAAACTCAATACAACCAATTAAATGACAACATTATAACATGAACAGTCAAAACAAACAAATTATCCGTCACGAAACAGTGCAACTAATGGTGCCCCACAAGGACAGACACAACTACAATTTCACAAGACACACACAGATGGACAAGTATTCAACAATAAAGTTAGTCAGCCTCTCGTGGCACTATCCAGTACTCATATGTAAATGCAAACAGGCCTCAGCGGCAATATAGCTACTACGGCTTTACGGACCTCCCCGTTGCTTTGACCGCCTATCTTCTTCGGGCAACACCAGTATTGTGCAACCGAAGCACCCTTGTACGCAAAAGGGAAGCTCCTTTCCAAATTACAGTTTTCCAGACAACGGCTCCCAACTCCAACTAGGCCGTGCTATCACTCCAGGTGCGGCCAAGTCGTTTACCGGCATATACATGGGCTGCTCCCAGCATAGGGCCCCGCTGGCTACCGCCTGCTCCTAACACGAGACGCCTTCACTGCCCGAGCCATGCCACCTCGCGGACCTCATTCGCATCACAAGCCTCTCTGTTAAAGTAAATCTACGCAACCAGCGATTCCACCAGAGAGGGACACTGTCGAACAATACTAAAACTTTTCTGGAGGTTTCGACACAGTGAGTCACTAAAGCGACCGAAATGACGAAGTGCAGAATCTGCAAAATGTGTGTGATACCAACGAGAATGGTCACTGTGCTCAGGACATAGCGAGCGTTTCGCTGCCCATCGGTATCGCTGGTAGCCAGCAGGAACTGAGAATTCCATCTGCGTCAGTTGGTGCGCATGTTTGTAACAATTTTTCAATTGGAACTTCCCTTGGCTGGAGAAGCGTCAACTTGCTTAATGAGCGTAGGCACTGTTAGTCAAACAGTGTGCTACAAACAGTAAGCTACAGCTTCGAAGAATGTAAATATTGTAACAAGAAGTTGTGCTACTGCTCCATGAGAACCACTTCTTGCCAAAACTGCCTACTGACTCCCAAGTCGAACCCATACGAATACTAGTTTCTTGAGGATGATCCAAATTTCCTTACGGCTTTGGTTACAAACAGGTGCTCCATATAGTTCATTTATTTTTAGTATAATGGCTTATGTATTACAGTTTCTTTGACCCCGAGGATCTCTCACTAGGATTTTGCGCTGTGGAGGTAAGCAAATGTTTCCAGATTGAGATTTTCACTCTGCAACGGAGTGTGCGCTGATATGAAACTTCCTGGCAGATTAAAACTGAGTGCCCGATGGTAGAGCACTTGCCCGCGAAACGCAAAGGTCCCGAGTTCGAGTCTCGGTCGTAATCTGCCAGGAAGTTTCGTAAGCAAATGTGCTTGTACGACGTTTTCAATATGTTGATCCCACTATTCTCTGAGAGAGCAGATGCCTCCACACTTGCCACTTGCTGAGCCTGCCTCCGTGTGAATATAGTTCAGTCTTCGTCATTGGCTACTGGCAATACAATGTCGTTAAAATTATTTTTCTATAAAATCTAGTAATATGCCAGTTATGTTGGATAACAGGAGAAAGAAAGTTTTTTTCTGGAGGACTGCTCCGATAATACACTTACAAACACAGACTGTATGTCTAGATCGCACTGTTTTATTATTGTGATTACACGTTTCGGTAGACTGACCTCAACAGATCCATCGTAAGATAAAAAATAAAAATGAATTACAAGTTATTTCACACAGTAACAGAAAGAAGATGTGCTCAGAAATTAATGAAAATGAATGGACTACACATGCATGAAATATACACAGGAATTACTTAATGTCTCAGTACAACGTTTTACGCCAAAGACGGCATGACTATATCGCTTTCAAACGCATACTGCTTGGTAACTAAGTTACAGCTGAGAAAATAAATAGTTTGTCGAATACCATGATAGAAATGCACTCTACACTTTAACAGAACTATAACGGCTTCGAACGTAATAAAACACAAACTGCACTAATACATATTTTACATTTTCTTGCAGGAATATGGAAACACATATGCAGTATTTGTTTTTATTGTAATTTTTACTTTACTTATGTTTTAAGATATTGCACTTCTATTTCCATAGAATTAGCTAGTCTTGTGTTTTTCTGACCTCCAGGAACAATTTGACAACCCGTAAGGACTGTAAATAATTCTGTAGTCCTCATAATGCCAGGTGTACAAAAATACCGTATGGGTGTGGACAGTTTTATGTCAGACAGACTGTACGCGGTACTGAACAGCGCCATCTGGAAAACCAGAGGTTTTGCCACCTAGGATGCGTGAGAAATAAGCGGTAGTAGAACACGCCATGGAAAACCACATCGAATTACATTTGACGCGATATGTGTTATTAGATGGACTACTGGTTGCACATATAACGTTGTAGAGGAAGTGATCCAGACAAAAATTTCTGACGACACCCTCAATAGAGACGGCGGTGTGCAAACATATGTAGCTTGGGGCCGAGCCATCGGGATGCTAACGTGGGAGCAGTGATGTTGCAATCAAAACGTTATTTATCCTACATGGCACCCGAATGGGCACCAGTGACGTCACAGGCAATAACACGGCTGTTTAAGGACGACAACCACCACCCGTTCGATAGTCAACACACGACAATGGGCAAGGAGTACTTGATCGAAAACTCGTCGGTTTTTAATCATTTGACGCGGATGGAGGCCCGAGGGAATTACGACAGGACTTCAAAACGTGAGTTGCACACTACAATGGCAGGCCAAGTATCTTTTATTGAATGCGGCACTTCAAAGTGTCACGAGTACAATACACTGTTTTTCAACATAGTTACTAAGTTTCTGCAAACGACATTCGATATTTGTTACTATTGGATACTTCGTTTTCTGCACGTTGAAAGTCCTCTCAATGATCACGGAGTCGTGCTAGAATCACTGTGTGAACGTCTTTGACCCACTGTAGATGGTTAGAAATTTTGGCTGGAATCGATTGACTGCTTTGTCTTCATGGAATGCCTTTGGTGGTGTGGATGAGGCGTGCGAGCCCAACACTCGCGGGCAAGGATGGCAACTGGCTCTGCGCGTTGCAGGAGGAGTTTGCGAGCGTTCCGTTAGCGAGAGGACGTGTTTTGATGAGGCGGTTGGGTGCAGAAGAGCGTGTGTGTGTGTGTGTGTGAGAGAGAGAGAGAGAGAGAGAGAGAGAGAGAGAGAGAGAGAGAGAGAGAGAGAGATGGCATATGCAGAGACTTTCGCTAGTTCGGAGGAGGGAAAAGGCAAGCCATGGTAGCCATCTTGTGTAGAATGATGGTATGTAGCTTTTGCAACTTTTGAAACTTTTGGTCATTGAGAACGAGGGGACTGGTTTCGGTTTCAACCAATGAAGTGAACTTTTTCTAGAACCTCGTAGCACTGTTTTGTGAAGCTGATCTTCTAAGAGAGAGATGTGGATAGCGCCAGTAACGAATAAGTTGATTTCTTTTGGTGGACGTATGGCACGAATTGTAATGTGTTGTAATCGTCGAGAAGGACCTGTAGTTCTTGTAGTCAGGCCTGAGAAGTGTGGTACGAGTGGTACAAAAGCACGACCAGTCCAATGGGTAGGCAGATGTTAAGTAATTTTAAGTGAGGTAAGCCTGTACATGTGTACTTTCATAAAAGGTTGTCTTTTCTGTTATTGTAACTTTTCACTCTGTGCAGTTGCATAGTGCACTGTGTAAGTAGGCTGTTTAGGTTTTTCTGTTGGTAAGGCCACGTAGCGCTCTGTATGAAAATCACTGACTGTGCTGTGTGCAGTCTGTGGCTGGTTGTGTAGTGTTGGGCAGTTGGATGTGAACAGCGCGTAGCGTTGCGCAGTTGGAGGTGAGCCGCCAGCCGTGGTGGATGTGGGGAGAGAGATGCCAGAGTTTTGAGAGGTCGCTGTAAGCGGACGATCTACATCTACATCTACATCTACGTCCATACTCCGCAAGCCACCTGACGGTGTGTGGCGGAGTGTACCATGAGTACCTCTATCGGTTCTCCCTTCTATTCCAGTCTCGTATTGTTCCTGGAAAGAAGGATTGTCGGTATGCCTCTGTGTGGGCTCTAATCTCTCTGATTTTATCCTCATGGTCTCTTCGCGAGATATACGTAGGAGGGAGCAATATACTGCTTGACTCTTCGGTGAAGGTATGTTCTCGAAACTTTGACAAAAGCCCGTACCGAGCTACTGAGCGTCTCTCCTGCAGAGTCTTCCACTGGAGTTTATCCATCATCTCCGTAACGCTTTCGCGATTTCTAAATGATCCTGTAACGAAGCGCGCTGCTCTCCGTTGGATCTTCTCTATATCTTCTATCAACCCTATCTGGTACGGATCCCACACTGCTGAGCAGTATTCAAGCAGTGGGCGAACAAGCGTACTGTAACCTACTTCCTTTGTTTTCGGATTGCATTTCCTTAGGATTCTTCCAATGAATCTCAGTCTGGCATCTGCTTTACCGACGATCAACATTATATGATCATTCCATTTTAAATCACTCCTAATGCGTACTCCCAGATAATTTATGGTATTAACTGCTTCCAGTTGCCGACCTGCTATTTTGTAGCTAAATGATAAAGGATCTATCTTTCTGTGTATTCGCAGCACATTACACTTGTCTACATTGAGATTCAATTGCCATTCCCTGCACCATGCGTCAATTCGCTACAGATCCTCTTGCATTTCAGTACAATTTTCCATTGTTACAACCTCTCGATACACCACAGCATCATCTTCAAAAAGCCTCAGTGAACTTCCGATGTCATCCACCAGGTCATTTATGTATATTGTGAATAGCAACGGTCCTATGACACTCCCCTGCGGCTCACCTGAAATCACTCTTACTTCGGAAGACTTCTCTCCATTGAGAATGACATGCTGCGTCCTGTTATCTAGGAACTCCTCAATCCAATCACACAATTGGTCTGATAATCCATATGCTCTTACTTTGTTCATTAAACGACTGTGGGGAACTGTATCGGACGCCTTGCGGAAGTCAAGAAACACGGCATCTACCTGTGAACCCGTGTCTATGGCCCTCTGAGTCTCGTGGACGAATAGCGCGAGCTGGGTTTCACATGACCGTCTTTTTCGAAACCCATGCTGATTCCTACAGAGTAGATTTCTAGTCTCCAGAAAAGTCATATTCGAACACGATACGTGTTCCAAAATTCTACAACTGATCGACGTTAGAGATATAGGTCTATAGTTCTGCACATCTGTTCGACGTCCCTTCTGGAAAACGGGGATGACCTGTGCCCTTTTCCAATCCTTTGAAACGCTACGCTCTTCTCGAGACCTGCCTTACACCGCTGCAAGAAGGGGTGCAAGTTCCTTCGCGTACTCTGTGTAAAATTGAACTGGTATCCCATCAGGTCCAGAGGCCTTTCCTCTTTTGAGCGATTTTAATTGTTTCTCTATCCCTCTGTCGTCTATTTCGATATCTACCATTTTGTCATCTGTGCGACAATCTAGGGAAGGAACTACAGTGCAATCTTCCTCTGTGAAACAACTTTGGAAAAAGACATTTAGTATTTCGGCCTTTAGTCTGTCATCCTCTGTTTCAGTACCATTTTGGTCACAGAGTGTCTGGACATTTTGTTTTGATCCACCTACCGCTTTGACATAAGACCAAAATTTCTTAAGATTTTCTGCCAAGTCAGTACATAGAACTTTACTTTCGAATTCATTGAACGCCTCTCGCATAGCCCTCCTCACACTACATTTCGCTTCGCGTAATTTTTGTTTGTCCGCAAGGCTTTGGCTATGTTTATGTTTGCTGTGAAGTTCCCTTTGCTTCCGCAGCAGTTTTCTAACTCGGTTGTTGTACCACGGTGGCTCTTTTCCATCTGTTACGATCTTGCTTGGCACATACTCATCTAACGCATTATGTACGACGGTTTTGAACTTTGTCCACTGATCCTCAACACTATCTGTACTTGAGACAAAAATTTTGTGTTGAGCCAACAGGTACTCTGAAATCTGCTTTTTGTCACTTTTTCTAAACAGAAAAATCTTCCTACCCTTTTTAATATTCCTATTTACGGCTGAAATCATCGATGCTGTAACCGCTTTATGATCGCTGATTCCCTGTTCTGCGTTAACTTTTTCAAATATTTCGGGTCTGTTTGTCACCAGAAGGTCTAATATGTTATCGCCACGAGTCGGTTCTCTGTTTAACTGCTCAAGTAAGTTTTCAGATAAAGCACTTAAAAAAATTTCACTGGATTCTTTGTCCCTGCCACCCATTATGAACGTCTGAATCTCCCAGTCTATATCCAGCAAATTAAAATCTCCACCCAGAACTATAACATGGTGGGGAAATCTACTCGAAATATTTTCCAAATTATCCTTCAGGTGCTCAGCCACAACAGCTGCTGAGCCAGGGGGCCTATAGAGACATCCAGTTACCATGTCTGAGGCTGCTTTAACCGTGACCTTCACCCAAATCATTTCACATTTCGGATCTCCGTCAATTTCCTTCGATACTATTGCACTTCTTATCGCTATAAACACGCCTCCCCCTTCACTGTCCAGCCTGTCTCTGCGGTATACATTCCAATCTGAGTTTAGGATTTCATTACTGTTTACGTCTGGTTCCAGCCAACTTTCTGTCCCTAGTACTATATGAGCGTTGTGACCGTTTATTAATGAGAGCAGTTCTGGGACCTTTCTGTAGACGCTCCTGCAGTTTACTATTAGCACATTAATATTGTTATTCCCTGTTGCATTTTGCCTACTCCTACCTTGCCGCGTCTCAGGAGGCGTCTTGTCGGGCCTAGGGAGAGGATTCTCTAACCTAAAAACCCCCATGTGCACTCCACACGTACTCCGCTACCCTTGTAGCCGCTTCCGGCGTGTAGTGCACGCCTGACCTATTCAGGGGGACCCTACATTTCTCCACCCGATAGCGGAGGTCGAGAAATTTGCAGACCAGATCTCCGCAGAATCGTCTGAGCCTCTGGTTTAAGCCTTCCACTCGGCTCCAAACCAGAGGACCGCGATCCGTTCTGGGAACAGTACTACAAATAGTTAGCTCTGATTTCACCCCGCGAGCGAGGCTTTCCGCCTTCACCAATTCCGCCAACCGCCTGTACGACCTCTGAACCCAGACGGCAGGAGTCATTGGTGCCGACATGAGCAACAATTTGCAGTCGGGTGCACCCAGTGCTCTCTATCGCCGCCGGTAGGGCCTCCTCCACATCTCGGATGAGACCCCCGGCAAGCAGACAGAGTGAACACTGGCCTTCTTCCCCGACCGATCTGCACGTGTGTCCGCCGGAAAAAGGAAATTTGTGAAGATGGATGTCCAAAAACTTTCATTTGCTAACTATATCTATCAGTAGTTAGTGCCTTCAGTAGTTAGAACCTTTTATTTAGCTGACAGTATTGGCGCTTGCTGTATTGCAGTAGTTCGAGTAACGAAGATTTTTGTGAGGTAAGTGATTCATGCAAGGTATACGTTATTGTTAGT
The DNA here is from genome assembly GCF_023864275.1 of Schistocerca cancellata. NCBI lineage: Eukaryota > Metazoa > Arthropoda > Insecta > Orthoptera > Acrididae > Schistocerca > Schistocerca cancellata. Next base: position 113,428,122 of record NC_064627.1, on the reverse strand, counting down.
CAGGGCCATTCTTTTGTAGGGATTATCGGAAGTCATACTGCGTTGCGCTAAAAATATTGTGTGTCAGTTTAATGATGATCACAATAAGTAAAGAGAGAAATGTGCGAGTACATTCAGTTTTTCTCAGCTGCTTGAAAATCAAATAACGTAAGATGTTTTCCAGCAATGTCATTCATAAATTTTTCTAAGGGGACGTTTTAACTGGAATTTTTCTTGTTTGAGGATTGTGTGTACTGGCACAGCGTAATAATTACCGGAACTAGCGGAGAGGTCACAGGTTAATGTTGGCAGATTCTTGGTAAATTGGATTTTATAAACTGCAATTTCTTTGTTTAAATAAATGTAAATATCGTGTCACGTATCATCCGGCCACCTCCTCTTCTAATTCTTGAACACATTATTCGTTATTACTAACTGAAATTTATTAGGGAACTCAATTAGTCTTTTTCCTCTCTCGTTCCTTGTCCCTTGCCCATATTCTCTTGTAGCCTTTTCTTCTACTCCGCATTCCTGTCCCCCATAACTATTACATTTTCATCTCCCTATACGTACGGTATTACCCTTTCAATATCCTTATATAATTTCTTTATCTATTCATCTTCAGCTTACGACGATGGCACGTATACCTGAAATAGGATTGTCGTTGTTGGTTTGCTGTTGATTCTGATAAGAACAACCCGATCACTGAACTGTTCACAGTAACACACTCTCTGCTCTACCTTCCTATTCATAACCAATCGTACTCCCGTTACACCATTTTCTGATGCTGTTGATATTACCAGGAATCCTTGTGTTCTTTCATTTCACAAACCCCTACTATATCTAGATTGAGCCTTTGCATTTCCCTTTCAGATTTTCCATCTTCCTTACCATATTCAAGCTGCTGACGTTCCACTCCCCATCACATAGAATTTTATCCTTTCGGTGGTTATTTAATCTTCCCCTCATGGTCACCTGCACTTTGGCAATATCCTTCCGTAGATCCGAACTGTTGACTATTCCGAAATCTTTTGCCAATGGAGAGATCATCATGAGCCTTTTTAGATACTGGTCACGTGACCTGTGGATACACGTTATGTGTCTTTATGCAGTGGCTTCCATTGCCTTCTGCCTCCTCATGCCGTTGATTATTGCAGATTCTTCCACCTTTACGGTTAGTTTCCCACCCCAAGGCCCGGAAGTCCTCGGCCGCCAATGCTCGTTATTGATCTAAATTTAAGCTGTGGTGGGTTTAGAACCTGGGACCGAGGATGCTTTGATTACTAATCAAACACTCTACCAGTAGAACCAGGATATACTACCTGTTTTAACGAGTTTTGTATTTTTAAGCAGAGAAAAACAATTTTATAGGCGAGTAGGCGAGTTTCTTATCTGTTGGCTTGGTGAATATAAAATATTTTTCGTATTACATTATTATGTTAAGTACGATTTGAAAATATTAAGAATTCACATATTCGATTTATCTTCAAAATTAGTCTCAATTAATAGCCATACCACACAGAAACATGAGTAATTCACACATTACAAATATTATCAGTTATCTTTTTTTGTCGGCCTTCGAGTACTCAAGTATCATTTACGATGAGAGTGAGAGCTCATTATGCTAAGGATGGCTGATAATTAATAACGAAGCATTATGAATTTTGAAATACAACTAATACTAGTTGACCAGTGCAAATAATTTGTGCGCTGTCCTGATCAGTCACCGATACGTAATATAGTGTTGGAGAAATAAGTACCTGGAACTGTCTATTAATAAAAGGTATTATACTTTGAATAGTAATAGCAAATATTAGTGTCACTGGACAAAATCACTATCGAGTGTGCAATACAATCAGTTTTAAAACATACAAAAAAGAATGGAATTATAGCAGTTATAACGTGATCGCAGTTTAAATTTTTGTCATATGTGTCTTCAGCACAAATATAAGTGTCACTGAATGGGTAAGCTCGTGAGAAACTCGCTTGTGCCGGCCGAAGTGGCCGTGCGGTTAAAGGCGCTGCAGTCTGGAACCGCAAGACCGCTACGGTCGCAGGTTCGAATCCTGCCTCGGGCATGGATGTTTGTGTTGTCCTTAGGTTAGTTAGGTTTAACTAGTTCTAAGTTGTAGGGGACTAATGACCTCAGCAGTTGAGTCCCATAGTGCTCAGAGCCAAACTCGCTTGTAGCTTCCCATGCGATGAAATAGGTTCTGGCAAATACAATACTCCTCTTTCAGGCGTTTAATCTAATGCTCCATAACTGCCTTATCATTTGGAATGGCACGGTTTGAGGTTATTGCGGGCGATGGGCGCAGTTTTATCGCTGTCAATGAATTTAGCAGTGATGATGTACTCGCCTAATTGAGTTACCATTAATCACAGCCGTGCGGGATTAGCCGAGCGGTCTAAGGCACTGCAGTCATGGACTGTGCGGCTGTCCCGGCGGAAGTTCGAGTCCTCCCTCGGGCTTGGGTGTGTGTGTGTTCGTCCTTAGGATAATTTAGGTTCAGTAGTGTGTAAGCTTAGGGACTGATGACCTTAGCAGTTAAGTCCCATAAGATTTCACACACATTTGTACATTTGAACATTAATCACAATATTAATTAATGCCACTGTAGCGTTAAGATTTCAAATTAACATAAGATTTTTCTTTAAAAGCGATTGATGAGGTTGTAAATTGGACGTATTCAAAGAGTTTATTTCTTCGAATTGGACACAATCAGATCTGAATAAAAGATTGGTCCTGCAGATAACATATTGGAAATGGTATAAGCATCAACTGTCGTACAATCACCATCTTTTGGACTTATAATGAGTTGAATAATAATTGTGAAACGTTTTCTTCATTGATTTCTGTGGTCTTGAATATGATAGTAATAATGGTGCAATTTTTGTACAGACACTATGAACCAAGTTGCTGTTCGCATCTTATTATTGAAAAACGCAGATGATTACATATGTATAACCCTCTGAAGAAAGGGACTAAAGGACTGGAAACTGGTTAAGAAATTAAAGTTGCTTTATGCAGCTGGTTGCTGATTATTTCCTTGCATTTAACTACAATTCGTGAGGATTTATAAAATACTACACTATCGTAATTACAAAAACAGTGTTAAGGAATTCTGATGCAGATAAATGGTGTTGAGTTTTGGAGAAGTCTAACGAAATTTTTGAAAACTCTGTCAAGTAATGACAAATTAAAAGTTCAACGAACTGCGTTATACGAGGGTTGTCCATAAAGTAAGTTTCTATCGGTCTCGAAATGGAAACCACAGTGAAAACCAGAAACGTTTTATTTGCAAGGGCTAGGTACACCTTCCACCTACTTATCTACGTAGTAGCCGCTCCAAATTTGAGTTTTGTCGTAGTCTTGTGTCAACTTCCCAATATCCTCGTCATAGAAAGCAGCCGCCTGTGCTTTCGGCCAGTTATCTGCACTGGTCTGTTGTCTGTGGAAAAATTTTGTCTTCATAGCCAGACGTTCTCGTGAGCAGAGATGAGACTCAGGAGAGCTAATTACGGACTATATTGTGGGTGATCAAACACTTCTCATCGGAAACGCTACAGGAGCGTCTTCATTGCCCCTGCAGTGCGTGCCGAGAATTGGCATGGAGAAGTAACTATTCGACAGTTGTGTTATGTGGGATGCATGACACAGGCAAACTCTCTAACTGGGACCTCATATTTGGCGGGAGACGCTATTCCCTAAGCATCTTTACGTGCTCACTGTTCACTCCAAACTGAAAAGAGCGAAGCGACACAATCGACGGGCATACTAGAGGCAGTACCCAACACATCTGTGCAAAGCTTTACCGGATTTTTCCCAGTAGTTTCCGTTCCGCGACCGATCTGGACAACCCTTATTCAGTAAGTTTTAAAAGTAAACGGTACTTCCTGCGATGATGAATGTTGATGTAATACATTTTATTTGCGCAGTACACAATGTTTACTTAAAGAGTGTAATCAACCTCAACCACTGTTGTAATCAGATTGTAAATAGATGGCGCCTTCCAAATTTCATACATCGAAATGTATGACGTAAATCGCGTCATAACCTACGACTGCGTAAAGAAACAGCTTTCGTGCACGTTAGTTCACAGATTGTCAATAGATGGCACCTTCTACTTTGGCTGTATAAAAAAAAATTCAATATAAAGGGTTTTAACCAGAACAAAAACTTTCAGCCGGCCGCGGTGGCCGAGCGGCTCTAGGTGCTTCAGTCCGGAACCGCGCGACTGCTACGGTCTCACGCTCGAATCCTACCTCGGACATGGGTGTGTGTGATTTCCTTAGCTTAGGTAGGTTTGAGTAGTTCTAAATTCTAGGGGACTGATGACCTCAGATGTTAAGTTCCATAGTGCTCAGAACCATTTGAACCGATTTTGAATAACTTTCAACAAAGTTTATAGTTTTTGTCATTAGTGGTGAACGAAATCATGCAATATATATATATATATATATATATATATATATATATATATATATATATATATATATATATTCTCAGTGGCGTTTATCATCAAAGCGTGATACAAGTACCTTCCTCTCTTCTCTGGGTTTCTAAATTGTGTTACGTTGTTCTTTTTGTTGTGGTCCAAAGACCGGTATAATGCACCTTTCCATGCAACTCTATCCCGAGCAAGCCTCTTCATCCCCGAATAATTACTGGAACCCAATCTACTTGCTGTATTCATGTGTTGGTGTGCCTCTACGATTTGTACCTCCCCTCCCCCCGCCACTTCCCTCCAATACTAAATTAGAGATCCATTGGTGTCTCAGAATGTGTGGCTAGCAACCGATCCCGTCTTTTTGTCAAGTTGTGCCACAAACGTCTGGTCTCCCCAACTCTGTTCAGTACCTCCTTAGCCGGCCGGTGTGGACGAGCGGTTCTGGGCGCTACAGTCTGGAACCACTCGACCGCTACGGTCGCAGGTTCGAATCCTGCCTCGGGCATGGATGTGTGTGATGTTCTTAGGTTAGTTGGATTTAAGTAGCTCTAAGTTCTAGGGGACTGATGACCTCAGAACTTAAGTACCATAATGCTCAGAGCCATTTGAACCTTATTAGTTAACGTAGCCTACCCATCTAATCTTCAACGTTCTTCCTTAGCAGCAGATTTCGAAAGCTTTTATTCTCTTCTTGTCTAAACATTTTATCAGCCACATACCACATCCACACATGGCTATCTCGATGCCACTAAGTCTCTTTTGCTCAAGAATGCTTTTCTTGCCATTGCCAGTCTACATTTCATATCCTGACCACTTCCCGCATCATCAGTTATTTTACTGCTCAAATAGCAAAACACATCTACTACTCTAAGTGTCTCGTTTCCTAATCTAACTTCCTTAGCATCACCTGATTTAATTCAACTGCAGTTCATGATATAATCTTAATTAACCAGCGAGCAGAGCTACGAGGCAGTCGCAGTTTGACTTGCCCCCGTAATTTTGCCTGTGGTATGCTCTATAGTCGCTGACAAAGATCGCGAACATAGCGAATCAGAGAGTAACGTCATCGTATGTTACACTCCTAATGCATAATCTCCGAAAGTTTGTCAGTGTAGTTACGGTCCACCTTGGACCCAATAGCTGCAGTCCTTCCGTGTGAGTACGCCACGTCACGAGTGGGAGCGCGGGCCTGCGGATGAGAGAGAGAGCCATGTGCAAAAACCGTGCTCGGGGATCGCGAGCGGCGATTGAATGCGGCGGTGACGGCCGGCGGCATTCTGGCCGACAGCGCTGACGTACTGCGGGCGGCGCCAGATACAGCGGCGGCCGAACACCTGTCACTCTCTTCCTTATTTATTGCAGCGCGCTTTTCAACAGCAGTCACCGGCGATTTTGAAAAAAAATGGCTCTGAGCACTATGGGACTCAACTGCTGTGGTCATAAGTCCCCTAGAACTTAGAACTACTTAAACCTAACTAACCTAAGGACAGCACACAACACCCGGCGATTTTGACACTTCGGAAATAAAAAGGGAAAGCCGCGGCAGAGACAAAAACGGCTGACAGCGCAGAGAGACCGAGCCTGCATTGTCATCCGGCGGTCCGCTCATCTGCGAAGGGCTCTGCGCAGTAGATCATACCGCCCAAGGTCGTCGATTGCACGCTGTACTTCCACCACGTGATTAATGTCGTAGGACACTATCTGGAATCTGTCTGAAACAGTGCTGTCCGGTAACGTGTAGGGGGTCGGATATGCTGGGAAACTTCAGTCTCGTCTATTTCGATAACCTCGTCTCTAGCTTATCATTCCCAAATCTGAAAATCTGGCCGATTTTTTTTTTCCTGTTCCTCTGTAGTATCTACAGATACTAATTACCAAATTTACAAATAATTTACAGGCATTATTTTAAATTTATGACGAGACATTCTGTGCTGCACGTAGATCAGCATTTATCTGAATTGCCATCAGTTCAAAGGTACAAATAGCTATAGACCGTCACATTCATTGTTTTCATTATATTTTCTAGTACACGTTTCAAACGATCATACCTCCATCATCGGGTAGATGTATGTCATCTAACAAGGCGTGAATTTGTTGCATGGGCAGCCGGCTGGAGTGGCCGAGCGGTTCTAGGCGCTTCAGTCCGGAACCGCGCTGCTGCTATGGTCGCAGGTTCGGATCCTGCCTCGGGCATGGATGTGTGTGATGTCCTCAGGTTAGATAGGTTTAAGTAGTTCTAAGTTCTAGTGGACTGATGACGTCAGAAGTCTCAGAGTACTCAGAGCCATTTGAACCATTTTTGTTGCATGGGGAACTAGGGTGTAATATGTGTGTTGCTTGTCCAGTAAGGAGGTGTGTAGGAATATTTAAAACTATCTATTTCTTCGAGACTCCCAATTCTAAACATTCATGATATTACTAAACTGTTTGGTTCATACGGAACTACCCGCAAGAGGGGCGTACTATTAAAACCACAGAATAAGAATAAACACATGATTAATCCCGTGCTTGTGACTTCGTTCGGTCACTCAGAAAATGCTCTTCGTTCAATTCTCCCAGATTCTGTCATTTATTAGACGAGTAAAGTTGGCAGAGTGACGGTCAATATGCGTGAACAGTTGCTTACACCCCTTTAGGACGAAGCAGTACTGTCTACATTGATGAATGGGTCAAACAAGCCAACAGTTGGGTCATTTTTAAATTGTTTTTAGACACAAAGGTGGTATCTGGCAATAAATGGATTTATTTCCTGTAATAACAAACGTAGGTTCAGGGTTCTGTGGGACACAGCTTCCTTGTTTGTAAACACATTTATTCTCTACAACACTTACTATGTGCATTCGAACGAAATCCCCAGAAGCATAAATGTTGCCATCTCCTAACCCTTTTGTACTGCATGTTTTCACTGTAAAGTGTCGCTAGTAATTAATTATAATAGTCATCTTAAACATATCCTTGTGTATATACATTCCCTTACTTTCCTTTCTACCTTAAGCACAATAAATGAACCACCATTGGCCATCCTATCCCACAAAACTAACCACTACTCCTATCTCACAACTCCATTCAAATGCTGCAGTATAATTTAGCAGCTGCATCTGTTATTAGCATTTATCAGCTCTACAGCCTAGATGAAGCATGTATTTTACGCTGATTCATCCATTGTCTGCGATATCTGTTTAACGGCTCTACTGACGTGACTGTGATGAGTTTATAGAAATCTACTTCGTCGCCGTAACTCTCACATCACACATGTCTTATATTAATTTACATAATATTCACTGATAAGTCAAAACATTATGCTCACCGTGGCGTTAGATGCCGCCTGGTGAAGTTGAGAGCACGTTTCGTGGTAATAAAAGTAAGCGAGGAAGAGACGGTCGGGGGATCACCCTACCGAAGATGTAGGCTGCAAATGGGGAAATCCACTGAGATAAGCGACTTTGACAAAGGGCAGATAATTATTACGCGAAGCCTGTGAACAATTATCTCGAAAATGGCGTATCTGGTCGATTGTTTATGTGGTACTCTCGTGAGCATCTACGAAAAGAGCAAGAAGTCAGTGAAAATACCACTGGGTGCTAAATGTTTGGACGTCGACGACTCTACCCAGAACGTTCGGAGGTTTTTCTCATCTGTAAAGTACGATAGGTGGTGATTAGTAGTATCTCTGCTGAAAGAGCACAATGTTGGTGCTCGCACAAGTGTTTCTGAGCAAACAGTTATTCGTAAATTGTTGAACATGGTGCTCGGCAGCAGACCACCCCTACGTGTTCACGTGTTGACCCATAGACGTAGTCAGTTACGATCGCAGTGACCATGGGATAACTGGAACTTCACCATCGATCAATGGAAACGTGTCGGCTCCTCGGGTGTATTATACACTCCTGGAAATGGAAAAAAGAACGCATTGACACCGGTGTGTCAGACCCACCATACTTGCTCCGGACACTGCGAGAGGGCTGTACAAGCAATGATCACACACACGGCACAGCGGACACACCAGGAACCGCGGTGTTGGCCGTCGAATGGCGCTAGCTGTGCAGTATTTGTGCACAGCCGCCGTCTGTGTCAGCCAGTTTGCCGTGGCATACGGAGCTCCATCGCAGTCTTTAACACTGGTAGCATGCCGCGACAGCGTGGACGTGAACCGTATGTGCAGTTGACGGACTTTGAGCGAGGGCGTATAGTGGGCATGCGGGAGGCCGGGTGGACGTACCGCCGAATTGCTCAACACTTGTGGCGTGAGGTCTCCACAGTACATCGATGTTGTCGCCAGTGGTCGGCGGAAGGTGCACGTGCCCGTCGACCTGGGACCGGACCGCAGCGACGCACGGATGCACGCCAAGACCGTAGGATCCTACGCAGTGCCGTAAGGGACCGCACCGCCACTTCCCAGCAAATTAGGGACACTGTTGCTCCTGGGGTATCGGCGAGGACCATTCGCAACCGTCTCCATGAAGCTGGGCTACGGTCCCGCACACCGTTAGGCCGTCTTCCGCTCACGCCCCAACATCGTGCAGCCCGCCTCCAGTGGTGTCGCGACAGGCGTGAATGGAGGGACGAATGGACACATGTCGTCTTCAGCGATGAGAGTCGCTTCTGCCTTGGTGCCAATGATGGTCGTATGCGTGTTTGGCGCCGTGCAGGTGAGCGCCACTATCAGGACTGCATACGACCGAGGCACACAGGGTCAACACCCGGCATCATGGTGTGGGGAGCGATCTCCTACACTGGCCGTACACCACTGGTGATCGTCGAGGGGACACTGAATAGTGCACGGTACATCCAAACCGTCACCGAACCCATCGTTCTACCATTCCTAGACCGGCAAGGGAACTTGCTGTTCCAACAGGACAATGCACGTCCGTATGTATCCCGTGCCACCCAACGTGCTCTAGAAGGTGTAAGTCAACTACCCTGGCCAGCAAGATCTCCGGATCTGTCCCCCATTGAGCATGTTTGGGACTGGATGAAGCGTCGTCTCACGCGGTCTGCACGTCCAGCACTGAGGCGCCAGGTGGAAATGGCATGGCAAGCCGTTCCACAGGACTACATCCAGCATCTCTACGATCGTCTCCATGGGAGAATAGCAGCCTGCATTGCTGCGAAAGGTGGATATACACTGTACTAGTGCCGACATTGTGCATGCTCTGTTGCCTGTGTCTATGTGCCTGTGGTTCTGTCAGTGTGATCATGTGATGTATCTGACCCCAGGAATGTGTCAATAAAGTGTCCCCTTCCTGGGACAATGAATTCACGGTGTTCTTATTTCAATTTCCAGGAGTGTATTTTTGCTACACTAGGTCGATGGTCGTCTTCACAAAAGGCGTCATCGAGGGGAACGGCGACTCGAAACGTGCAGCGCGACACGGACGCAGGCTGGTGGGGGAAGTATTACGCTATGGGAGACATGACCCTCGGCTTGCGTGTGTCATGTGGTAGGTCTAATTGTTCGGGTTCCGGAACCAGAACTGTGCAACAGTGAGTTAAGCAGCATTATAATGAAATCTCGTTGATGTCTCGACAAACAGATTCACCTGATGTAAACCCTATGGGACCCATTTGAGTCGCTATCGGGTGTCATCACTGCGTACGCACATTAGTGGCCCATTGTTGACGCGAATTACATAACCAGTGCGTAGACATCTAATGCCACATACCTCAAACCAACCAACGAACAGGCTATTAATCTGGTGGTCGTAATATTTTAGCTCGTAAGTGTATAACAGCTTCAATTATTTCTTCATCTTTAGCGCAGTTAACATAAACACGCTTCTCTGTGTAGTTGAGGTCAACTGGTATCACCTGCCCACGCTACGGCTAACTCACATTCCATTTTGATCTTCGTACAGAGCACAATCAGCTTTATGTAAATACTTATTTTATTTCTTCGAAATACTAACTGATTCATGTATTCTCACTAACTTCATTTCCCATCTGCAGAAAACAACTTTGTTTTGGAGCATGTCACTAAACCACGGTAACAGGAATAAATGTTCCATTCCGAGTATACAGTTCGCGACATACGTTATTTCATTTAAATATACAACACTATTTAGCAATCTTACATCATCGCTTTCCTTTTCCACTTTGTGAATTTACGTGTGCCAATACAGTTTATTTCTAACTCATTTAGGCACAATGCACGCTTAATTCTGATTATAACAAGATGCTTACGAATGCAAAGATGATCACTTGTGCCGGTTTCGTGTTTGTTATTTTTTATATTAATCTTTAATTATTACTCTTGGCTACCAATTAGTTGACTTCATCCAACATTAATTTTCGTAAGCAACTACATAGAAGCTAAGTTCTCGCCAGAAGGATTCTCGAAGTGTTCATTTAATATACAGATTCTCTAAAGCGACTGCCAGATTTATTATGCAGTTACGCAGTTGCATCTACGAGAATTTTGTCTCATTTCAAGTTGAGGCTCTGTTGTGCATAACCAACAACGGCGTTGAAACAAATAGCTTGTGCCACAACCCTTGAAAATAGATTAATATTAACAACATTTCTTACGTTATGTAAAAATCTAAATTCCCGTAACTTCCTTCTTTCAATTCAACAACAAATAAATAAATAATGCTATTTGCCTGCAGGTAAATAAATAAAGTAAGATAAGTGTACAAATTTTATTAAATGTCTTTGAAATGAGTAAAACTGTCTTACAAAGTAGTGCCACTTGTTAAAATGAGGCACACCGCGTCTGCAATGATTTTAGGTGCCGATCACATGCAATCTTAAGGTCTCCATCTGGATCTGGGAAATAAATACACCTTAAGTCTATCCTTTGTACCTTTCAGTTGCATAAGACACTTGTTACTGGTAAATAATGCGTATCTACATAACGCAGCATACCTTCGACTATACGTAACCCACTACTAAGAAACATTCTTCCTTCCACACTTAGTAACTGACATAATAATTATTATAGGAGGAGAAGGCGTTCGTACCAGACAGTTTATAAAGCTGTTGATAACATCGAGATGGGCACTTGTGATTATGTAAATGGACAAGTATTTCTTGCATGGTCCTTCAGTTTTTTGTGGGTGTGTACTGAATTTTACTTTGGATAATAGTGCTGCTAATCACCATCGTAATGGTTGGGTTACTATGGCTATAGTACTCTATCCAGGAGACTAAGTGTCCAATACAGCGGGACTTGAGACTTTTGATGATAGAGACATTATTGCTTACCGCACCTTCCAAATATGTGAGGTATACAACAGAGAAATTCGAAGATCTTATTTTATGTCTACTATGCCTTTGGTTCAAGGGATGAGGAATCATCGGAAAATAAATGTTTCTGAGTCAGCGTGTGTCTGGGTGACAGGTGCTCTGAATTGTTTCAAGATTTTACTTACTGGTTATTTGACTCATTAATATAGAAAATGAAATAATTTACGAAATACGTATTCATAATGTAATACTCCACTCAAATATTCATTAACATTCATATATTTATTACAACAGTGGTTGAAATCACCACACACTTCAGTTTATATACTAATCAGACTTCCCTGACATACACGGCACTCAGAACTTAAGTCTTGATTTGAGTAGCGATATTCATTATAAATAGAAAATTTTTGAAAATCGGTTTGAAGATCATCACGTAGAATTAAGGCTTTCAAGGTAGGTGTTGTCATCACTTAACACTTCCGGGCTGAGATGTCGTGGTCCATACATAAAACTCTCCCATGACGTTTCGCCTTCGACTGCGGAAGGCATCGGCCCAGGACAAGAGCGAGCTGCAACGAGAGCGCGATTGAGCGCCGTATATATAAGCCATCCAGAGGGTGCCGTCGTCAATCACGTGACGTCGGCTGTGCTATATTCTCTGATACTGCCAACTTTCTCAGTTGAAATTAATTGATTGGCACGCTGTTGCTGCAGTGTTGACATCCATATCTTATCCAGCTTATTGCCTTCATCTTTTCTATTAAAATTATTGCAGTGTTTGGCAATCTCAATAGCCACTCTGTACATTCGCGCATGAAAATGCGCCGTCTTTGCTATGACGGTGGTCTCACTAAGCTTTATTTCATGATCACCTTCCGCCGGCCGCGGTGGTCTAGCGGTTCTGGCGCTGCAGTCCGGAACCGCGGGACTGCTACGGTCGCAGGTTCGAATCCTGCCTCAGGCATGGGTGTGTGTGATGTCCTTAGGTTAGTTAGGTTTAAGTAGTTCTAAGTTCTAGGGGACTTATGACCTAAGATGTTGAGTCCCATAGTGCTCAGAGCCATTTGAACCATTTGAACCATGATCACCTTCCTGAAACACATGATCCGCTACAGTCGATTTATCAGTATGGCCGAGGCGGCGGTTCCTTTTATGTTCACCAAGACGGGTGTCAACGCTTCCTTTTGTTGTACCTATATAGATCTTTCCACAACTGCACGGAATTTTATAGACACTTGGTGTAGCTAGAGGATGTCGTTTGTCTTTTGCGGATCTTAAGCATTCTTTCATTTTCGTGGTGGGTCTGAAAACAGATTCCACATCGTACTTGCTTAAAATTTTTCCAATGCGATCAGTGACCTTACTGATAAATGGTAAGAACACTTTCCCCTTGGGTTGGTGTCCATCCTCGTCCGTCTTGGTCGTCAGTCTAGGGCGTAGTGCGCAATCTATCTTTCTGTTGGAATAGCCATTCTTCATGAAGGTCGCTCTAAGGTGTTTAATCTCATCATCTAATTGAGCTGGTTCACGTATTTTGTGCGCCCTATTAATGTTTTAATCACCCCCCTTTTACGTCTTGGGTAGTGGTTAGAATCTTTCTGCAGATAACGATCAGTGCGTGTGTCTTTTCTTAAAACCTTATGACCCAATGATCCGTCCTCTCGTTTGACTACACTCGCATCTAAAAAGTTCAGGTGACCATCGATTTCTTTTTTCTATAGTGAATTAAATTCTTGGATTAATACTATTCAGATGTAACAGGAAGGCATCCAGTTCCTCTTCCCCATGGGTCTATATAACAAATGTATCGTCTACACAACGATACCATATGGCTGGTCTTTTTCTGTTCAAAGTTCTCCATGAACAAGTTAGCCACAACTGGACGAAGAGGACTTCCCATAGGCACCCCGTCAATCTTCTCATAAACAACATCAGTATATTGAAAAGAAGTTGTTGTAAGGCAAAGGTTCTTGTTCATTAATTTGTGATGTATACTAGGTACGTCTGATAGAACAGATACAGAGAACCCAACGAAGAGCGGCGCATTAGATGAGCGAAGGCTATTGTCGGCGCGGGAGCGTTACAGAGATGCTCAACGAACGCAGTGGCAGACACTATTAGGGAGACGTTGTACATCACGGAAAGGTATACAATATAGATGTCAGGAGAATACGTTACATTAAGAGTAGGTAAACGAAATTACATCCCCCCACATGCGTTTCATGAAATGAAGATGATGAAGAAATTCGAGATATTATAGCTAGTACAGAGGTTACCGTGAGAAAAAGACTGAATAATCAACGGAAGGATAACGTTCTACGAGTCAGGGCGTGGAATGTCAGAAGTTTTAACGTGGCAGGAAAACTAGAAAATCTAGAAAGGGAAATGCGAAGGCTGAATCTAGATATAGTAGGTGTCAGTGAAGGGGAAAGAAGATAAGAATTTCTGGTCAGATGAGTGAGAGGAAATAATGAGAGTGGACGACCAAGAAAGAAGTGCTCATATTAAAAAGGGTGTAAGACAAGGATGTAGCCGTTCGCCCCAACTGTTCAATCTGTACATCGAGGAATCAATGATGGAAATAAAAGAAAAGTTCAGAAGTGGAATTAAAATTCAAGGTGAAAGGATGTCAATGATACGATTCACTGATGACATTGCTGTCTTGAGTGAAAGTGAAGAAGATTTAAATGATCTGCTGAACGGAATGAACATTCGAATGAGTACAAAATGTGGACTGAAAGTAAGTCGAAGAAAGACGATGGTAATGAGAACTCGTAGAAACGATGGTTTGATGGTAACGTCTGGGGCATCGTATGGTAGTGAAACTTGGGCTCTGGGAAAACTGGAACAGAAGAGACTCGAAGCATTTGACTTGTGGTGCTACAGACGAATGTTGGAAATTAGTTGCACTGACAAGGTAAGAGATGAGGAGGTACCGCAAAGAATCGGAGAGGAAAGTAATATGTGAAAAACACTGATAAGGAGAAGGGACAGGTTGATAGGACCTCTGTTAAGATATTAGGGAATGACTTCCAAGGTACTAGAGGGAGCTGTAGAGGTCAAAAACTGTAGAGGAAGACCGAGATTTTAATACATCCAGCAAATAATTGAGGACGTAGACTGCAAATGCTACTCTGAGATGAAGAGTTTAGCACAGGAGAGGAATTTGCGGAGGGGCAGCATCAAACTACAAAAAAAAAAAAAGAGGTTCTCCTACCATCATTCTTCCCAATCACCATTCTCGAGTGGCATACGTAAGGGGGGTTCAGTTAGTGGTACCACAAATACTTTCCACCACGCACTCTCAGGTGGCTTTCGGAGTATTGACGCCGGCCGGAGTGGCCGAGCGGTTAAAGGCGCTACAGTCTGGAACCGCACGACCGCTACGGTCGCAGGTTCGAATCCTGCCTCGGGCATGGATGTGTGTGATGTCCTTAGGTTAGTTAGGTTTAAGTAGTTCTAAGTTCTAGGGGACTTATGACCACAGCAGTTGAGTCCCATAGTGCTCAGAGCCATTTGAACCATTTTTGGACTATTGACGAAGAAAATGGCTCTGAGCACTATGCGACTTAACTTATGAGGTCATCAGTCGCCTAGAGCTTAGAACTAATTAAACCTAACTAACCTAAGGACATCACACACATCCATGCCCGAAGCAGGATTCGAACCTGCGACCGTAGCGGTCGCTCGGCTCCAGACTGTAGCGCCTAGAACCGCACGGCCACTCCGGCGGGCATTGACGAAGATGATTCACAAATATGCTGTATTATATCCATGACATCTCTAACCAGAACTAGCATGGTTTCGGAAAATATCGAGCATCTGAAACGCAACTTGTACTTTTCTCATATGGCAAGTTGAAAGCTGTGAATCAACGAGTCAGGTAGATGCATCTCAGAAAATAATCAGACTCAGTACGACGTGTACGTTTGCCATCAGATCTATGGTTGTGTGCTGTCAAAATCGAAATTTGTGACTCAAGTGAAGATTTCTTGGTAGAGAGGGCGCAACAGGTGAAATTGTGGGAAGAATCATCGAGAGATATAGGAATTATTTTGAGTGTGCCCCCAGGAAAGTGTGTTCGGACCCTTGCTTCTCAGAGCTTCACACATAATGTGGTTATCACTAATGAAGTACTCTCTGAAGAACAGGAGCGCTATATGTAGTTTTTTCTCGATAACGTTAAAATATCTACAGAGATAGGCCACTGCCTTAGCTCTTCAGAAATGTGAAACTGTGCACTTTAAAAAACCGAAGAAAAGTTACAGCCTACGACTACAAAATTGACGATTGGAATCTAGAATCGCTCATCTTGTACAGGGAGACTCAGCTGGCTTTACACATGGAATTCATGCTAGCCGCAACATTTTCAAATACCAAATGCAAGATTTTCATATTCCCTCGCTCGGCACGTGCAAACTGTTTGCCCTAAAGAAAAAAAATGGACTGGGCTTTTCTGTAGGAAATTTAATGTACTTAAATACTTCACTTGATTACATTTACGCTAGAGGCTGTTGCTTTCGAATTATTCAAGAAATGCGTACAGTTAAATACTGTACTTGAATACTTTTCGCTCGAGGCTATTGTTTTCGAATTATTCAAGAAAAACGTACAAAAGTGACTTTCAAAGGCGTGGCCTCCATTAAAAAGGTTTTCCGGTACAAAAATGAACTACATAAACTTTCCTTCAGACGGTTCTTGTTCATTTTCTCTGTAGGATAGTAGTTTGCACGTAGCGAGCGAAAGCATATGAATATCTCGCACATGCTTGCTGAAGGCGTCGCGGGCTGCATAAAGCCTATCGGCAGAGACAGTAGAATCATCCTGTATAAATATCTGGGAGTAACAGATTTTTGCGAGACGAAAGGGAAAGACCACCTAGTGTCAGTGGTTTAATTGGTAGGGTTCTAAGAAAATACAGTCAAAGCATGTAGTTCAGAAAATACTCATGTAGCACGTTATATACACTCCTGGAAATTGAAATAAGAACACCGTGAATTCATTGTCCCAGGAAGGGGAAACTTTATTGACACATTCCTGGGGTCAGATACATCACATGATCACACTGACAGATCCACAGGCACATAGACACAGGCAACAGAGCATGCACTATGTCGGCACTAGTACAGTGTATATCCACCTTTCGCAGCAATGCAGGCTGCTATTCTCCCATGGAGACGATCGTAGACAAGCTGCATGTAGTCCTGTGGAACGGCTTGCCATGCCATTTCCACCTGGCGCCTCAGTGCTGGATGTGCAGACCGCGTGAGACGACGCTTCATCCAGTCCCAAACATGCTCAATGGGGGACAGATCCGGAGATCTTGCTGGCCAGGGTAGTTGACTTACACCTTCTAGAGCACGTTGGGTGGCACGGGATACATGCGGACGTGCATTGTCCTGTAGGAACAGCAAGTTCCCTTGCCGGTCTAGGAATGGTAGAACGATGGGTTCGATGACGGTTTGGATGTACCGTGCACTATTCAGTGTCCCCTCGACGATCACCAGTGGTGTACGGCCAGTGTAGGAGATCGCTCCCCACACCATGATGCCGGGTGTTGGCCCTGTGTGCCTCGGTCGTATGCAGTCCTGATTGTGGCGCTCACCTGCACGGCGCCAAACACGCATACGACCATTATTGGCACCAAGGCAGAAGCGACTCTCATCGCTGAAGACGACACGTCTCCATTCGTCCCTCCATTCACGCCTGTCGCGACACCACTGGAGGCGGGATGCACGATGTTGGGGCGTGAGCGGAAGACGGCCTAACGGTGTGCGGGACCGTAGCCCAGCTTCATGCAGACGGTTGCGAATGGTCCTCGCCGATACCCCAGGAGCAACAGTGTCCCTAATTTGCTGGGAAGTGGCGGTGCGGTCCCCTACGGCACTGCGTAGGATCCTACGGTCTTGGCTTGCATCCGTGCGTCGCTGCGGTCCGGTCCCAGGTCGACGGGCACGTGCACCTTCCGCCGACCACTGGCGACAACATCGATGTACTGTGGAGACCTCACGCCCCACGTGTTGAGCAATTCGGCGGTACGTCCACCCGGCCTCCCGCATGCCCACTATACGCCCTCGCTCAAAGTCCGTCAACTGCACATACGGTTCACGTCCACGCTGTCGCGGCATGCTACCAGTGTTAAAGACTGCGATGGAGCTCCGTATGCCACGGCAAACTGGCTGACACTGACGGCGGCGGTGCACAAATGCTGCGCAGCTAGCGCCATTCGACGGCCAACACCGCGGTTCCTGGTGTGTCCGCTGTGCCGTGCGTGTGATCATTGCTTGTACAGCCCTCTCGCAGTGTCCGGAGCAAGTATGGTGTCAATGTGTTCTTTTTTCCATTTCCAGGAGTGTATATCAACAAGGTATATTTAGCGTATACCAACAGCACGTATGGTCACAGGTTTGTTTGAGTGTGTAAAAGAGATGTCGAAGCACATAAACCGGCGGAAGAAAGCATAATTACTAAATTTCAAAACAAGCTTTATGTGATTAGTCTATGAATATACTGTTGTTGTTGTTGTGGTCTTCAGTCCTCAGACTGGTTTGATGCAGCTCTCCATGCTAATCTATCCTCTGCAAGCCCCTTCATCTCCCAGTACCTACTGTAGCTATGCCTATGTATTGCACCCATGGAATCACAGGGCCGATTAAGCAACCAAGTTTCCCGTGCTCCCTGCGTGAATGGAACGAAAAGAAGCACTAATAGCTGGTTAATGGGAAGTACCCTCTGACATTCACGTCGCAATGGATTGCGGAGTATGAGTATGGTTGTTGGGTTAAGGAGTCATTCTCGCAGCAACGGGAGGGATCGCTGAAATGTGGTACACTGGACAATACCATCTGTCATGCTCTTCACAGATGTACCTTGTTTATCCTCGTTCGATATTCTGCTGAAGAAATGTGCTCGGTTTTCTTGATTACGTCTACATGTTGGACACTAATGTTGTTACGTGTATAGCCTGATAGAGTACTCCCGTAAGAGACAGTTTGCCAGACTTTGCCCGCCTGCAGGTTTTTGCAACCCGCTGGCCGTCGCCCAGCGCCTTGCAGAATTACGGCGGTCGGAGTCCCCGCCGCCTCCGCACATTCACCCACTACTGCCCTCTCCACCCCCACCGCCACCCCAGAAGCTCCTGATTTGTTGGCGCGCCGCGGCCGCCCCGGGCGTGGGGCTCCCATCCAGTATTCCAGTGATCCGGGACAGCAGTTTGTTCCGCAAGGTCGTTAGCCTCGGAAGACCTCTCGTACTTCCCGCGGAGACTCTCCCAGCCTGCGAGCAGAGTGGTTTTGGCCCCGGCTCGATATCGTGTCAGACGGCGACGGGACACAAGCTGTGCGCCAGCGACGACGTACGTCTCCCGTCTCGTGTTAATGGAGGGCTGTGGCTTCGTCACCTGTAAGGTATCTACAGATAGAAAGGGATTATGAATTATCTCTCGGTGTTACCAACGATCCTTAGGTAACCACTGCTTCTGGGAAGCGTCTTCGACTCGTAAACAAAATACTTTGGGACCCGGTTTCTATCCTAGATAGTACTTAAACCCTAAATAAAAATCATTAGCAACAGTGACCAGAGTCCTCTGTCCTGGCCAGAGAATGGGAGGGGTCGACTTCCGTTCTTGGCAAAGAATTCGAAGATATCAAAAGACAAATGGTCTTTGGAAAGGCTGTCTCAGCTTATGGAAAAGTCAAATCAACTTTCGAGTAATTAAGAGCAAGGGAATCAACCTTGAGAGAGCGTTGGAAATTCCACTGTTAAACACAGGATAGAGCGGGTAAGTGGGAAGAGTGCATTCCAGATCTGTACGACGGGCATGACGCGATAAAAAAAGCAATGGGCGTCATTGTGGAAGACATAGGGTATCCAACATGACAGCTAAATAGAGCTGTGAAAAAATTGCGATCATATAATGCCGAATGGATAGAAAACGTTCTTGATTTCTAACATCACAGGTGGAAATGCACACTGTGATAAAACTGGTTATGGTGAGATAAGTGCACTAACCGATCTTGGATCATAAGAAATGACCAGTTCCCAAGTTGAAGACTCAAGACCCAGAAACCCACTACCATATTGCTATACGAGAATGTATAAACGTCAACATATATTACGATAATGACTATGGACGTCTTAAAAAGACAAGCAATGATAGACAATTACTTGTGCTTTGCGTTTCAAAGATGACTTTGGGCAAATAGATCGACCTTCTCTGCTACATTTTGTTAGAGGTAAATTTTTGTCCTTGGGCAGTTCCTAGTGTGAGTTCGAAGTGCAAGAATGGAGTAAAAGTTGTGTGTGTGTTATGTTAGCATGATGGTTGATGTTAATTGGCATTGTGAGGTAACATGACAGAAAACATATCTATTCAACAACAGGAAGTCCACCAGTGTGCATATCATTTGACAAAGAGAAGCCGGGTATTCTCTAGGCCAGTATACAAAGTAGCATTTCAGAATGGGCTACGAGCCTACAACTTACAACAAGGAAAAATAATAAAAGATGTGTATTATGAAAACTGTTTATACAAGTTCTACCGTTGCCTCCTCCCCCTGCAGTGTGTCACTAACTCACAGTGCCAAGTGATGTGAAAATGTGACGAGCTGCCCAAATTATTTATTTACTTCAAAATTAATAAATCGTCTTTGAGGTAACGAGGGGGGGGGGGGGTGTTGAAACCATGAAACGACTATTCAAGAGATAGTGGAAACATATCATCCGCACCATCCCAGAGATAGCAAGAGAAGTTAAATGTGAGAAATATGACGCAATCAGTCCAACAGCTCATGCATAGTACAGAGAGGATGATGTACGAAAGAGCGGAAAATAACATTACAAATCTGTTAGATGATCGGTTTGGATTTCCGAAAGGTAAAGGGATCGGGGAGGCTGTTCTGATGTTGCGCGTCGTTATACAAGCAAAGGTAGTAATTAACCAAGGAAATCATTCGATAACATAATATGGGGCAAAATGTTCTAATTTCTCAGAAAAATATGAGTTAGCTATAGGGAAGGATGGATAATGTACAATATTACAACATATATCATACGAAATATTAGTAAATTAGCATTACCCATGGTTTTGGTCAAAGATGCTTAACGATGCAGAGGAATCGATACATGCTAGATTGTAATATGCTGGAGTATAATACGTTCTAGTAATGGAAATGTAATTTAAAAGTATTTTTATTGACCATAAATAATGCCCAGGATATGTTCAGAGCGAAATAATATTAATGGCACTAACGAAACAGTTGCAGTGTTTTACATCAGCTATGATACTGCATGTTTTCACTTCCTTCATTTCTTGTACGTACCGGTCGAATTTGCCAAACTTCTTCATAATATTTTCTGGAACATCATAGTCATCTGGAATGTCAGGCACTCGACACCTACTGCATACAGTATGTCTCAATGTATCCACAATACATCAGTTTGTCCAGACAAGTTGCGTATTAATGAATAATAACAATGGACTTGCGGGCTATGCACATATACTGACTCTACTTAACCTAATCTTTAAGTTTCCGATGCTTAAGCAACGTAAGGCTGGAACAAGTGGTTGCATACTAGGTATACTTGTACTTGCTTTTAACATCCTAGAGGTTCTGTTAGTTAGGCTTTTCCGAGAAAACCCTAAACCAAATATGACGAGAAAGAAGACAGTCTTAGAACTGCTAAAAGCTATACCAATACATGACTCTAGAACAAAAATAGCTAGCCGACACACATGTAATTCTCCTGAACGGCAACGATACTTAAATCTTCGGATCATGTATTGTAATATTTATTTACGACTGCTATCGTCTGCTTTCTCTACAAATACCAACGACCGATATAAATACATTTCTTTGACAGGTAAATAATACTGAACTTTCTAGCGTGCAGTACATTAAACGTCAATCAGCTAAATGGTGTAGTAACTGCAGATACGAGTTGTACAGAAATTCCCCAGTATCTGTAGGCTAACATACACAAATGTACATGTTTACATTAAAGTCGCCAGAAATAATGCAGCAGGTCGCACGCAGCAAACATCACGCTTAAGATGCTACAGTATACAAAGAACGCTCTTCATATTTGCGAATTACCTACAGTAACGCGTCGTGCGGGCAATCAATTCAGAAAAAAACTCCACTGGCAGTAGAAAACGTTATTGTAAGATGAACGAACGCTGTGATTCCGTGCTATCACACAACGTGACTTTGCAAAACATGGTGGCTAAGTTTTCAGTTGGCTTCAAGTATGGCGGTACCTCAGCCGGAGTATGTTGCGTATAGAGCTCTTTGATCCCTGCCAAAACTAACATGACTCGCTCGTCACTGAACAACAATGAAAATTAATTACTGCTACTTCAACTCGTCATTAGTTTCTAGTAGAGTGGAAGGGTATTTGTACGTTTCACAATAATAAGAAATTACCTGGCGAAATATCGAGTGCCACGTTCTTACTGGATTCCTTTAACTTCAGAAAATATGGCATATAAGAAGTGATGGTATTCAATGAGATTTCACTCTAATTATAGAGATGTAGTAAGTGGCGTATTGGACCTTATCCGGAAAGGCAATTATATGACACGAGTATTTAATGCTCATTTTAAATACGGTAAACAACGAATCTGCTCCCTTATCCATCAATTCAGAAAATATCTTTTATTGGGACAATATTCAAAAGAATTGATTTCCTGATTAGCCGTGTGTCACCACATACGGCAGGCGAGAGTAGTAGCAATTCCTTATTCTGTAATACGTATCTCATACTCCGCAATATGTACAAGACCAAAGAAAGTGCAATGAAAGATAGAAACCCAAGAAAGAAGTATTAAAAAAACTGATAGCGATGTAGTCTGTCGCACTACAATTGGCTTATTTACAGCCCTTTTTGTGAGTACACCGCAGCCTCTCAACGGTTTATAATGTAGCAGGATGTACCGTAAATATGTACTTAGCTACAGTTTTGGACGTCTTTTACTTACCTCACATTCTAATGTAAACGAAAACATAAATAAAAATGTCATATAAAACTGCATCATTATTTTGTCAGTATCCATACATATTATTAAATGTAGACGTATGGGTATTATGTGTATGTATGATCCGTATCTTCTCCTAAAGCACTGGACCGATTTCAACCAAACTTGGCACACATATACCCTACTTTCAGGCAACCATTCTTCTACCCATCAAAGAGGTGGCATGAAGGGAAGAAGGCGCGTAGCCAGCGGCACCTGAACGTCAAGATTTTATTACTCCTGTATTTGAGAACGAGAGACTTAGCGATTTGCAACAAACGCTATACATAATATGAAGCATTTACAGAATTTTTCTCACTGACCGCCCGTAGAAAATAATGACAAAAATGTGAAAGAAAAATGTTTATCTCTTACTACTCTTTTGCTGTTAATGCAATAATAGTACGGCATCATTTACATATGTTGCTAAATGCACTTAAAAAGTATTGTCATGGTACCACACATAGTTCGGGGGATATAACGTCATAAACACAGATCTGTGAAAAAATTGTGCGTCTTGCCTGAAGTTATAAATCATTTATTCTTTACTACCGAGACACTCCTTCAGTCGAGTCAAGGAAATCACTGACACCAGGCAGCACTTTTGACAGTTTCCCAATGCAACGCCTTAAGGGCAGTAGGCGAAAAGTCTCCATCTGCAGAGCTGTGAAAAGGCGTTGCCATAGAGACGCCTTCAATATCTCGTTGTAGATACGCGAAGCAGATGCGCCCAGCGTACATAAACTATCCAAGATGTTACACCACAAACGCATTCCATTCCTTTTTTTTCGTTTCTAATAGAAACTTAGCAAAATGAATACACGGGAAATCCCGGGTTTGTCAGCTAGTAATTGTGTAAAGCTTCTTGTGTGTTACGAAGCAACGGTCCGGGAGGGAACGTTTTATCTACAATTGTGCGGAGGTGACAAATTGACAAATGAAGTAGAATCAGTCCAAAGCTGGACTCAGGAGTGTTGAGATGGATGGAAGTAGCTTGTCTAAGTGTTAACAGAATATCAGCTGCATTTTGTTAAGTGTGGAGGAGAGAATTCAGACTGTTGACGTACAGTCAGTCTTGGTCGCGAGTCGGTGGTGCATGTAGGGCTTATCGCAGAGTTAGTGAAAAAATTTATTGTGTTTTGGAATGTATATGAGTTTCTTAGCAGTGGAACTTGGTGGAGCTGCAGAAGACCACAGAGACAGCGTAAGGAATAGGGTGATGCTGTAATAACGTCAAAAGACGAGAAGAACCCAAAACACTCCAGAGCTCAACCGATTCCAACAAATCATAATTACTTCGAGAAGAAGATTAATTCACGTTTTCTACACAGAAGAGGTTATAGTAAGAGACGAAGAATTTAGGAGAAAAGAAGACAAATAAAATCACATCAAAAGAACGCAAACGGACCTTGAATTCTCGTGATAGGAAACCGAGCTATTTTCCTTCTTATTTAGGACAAACCACATACTGTTAGGTTTTTCGATTATACGGACAGCGTCACGTGTGAAAACTGACCGATATTGTGTCGAGTGGGCTGTGAATTATCTTCGAAGGTTAGATTGATCTGTGTAAAAGCCAAAGCTAGCAGTGTTTGAAGTGAAATTAATGTAGAAGAAGACGTGCCATTTAAAGCCCCAGTTACGAAGTCGTCATTGTTGAGGTTGCAAAACTACGCCTGCAAAACTGACCCAGCATAATTCAGTCCTGCATCCAATTTTGAAAGTCTAAAAATTTATCGGTGCACATGCGGCTTGCAGACAATGCGCCGGAGCGGCAGAGCAAATCTCATTAACAGTTTTTTAATTTAATTTTCCTATTCGCTAGATAGCAACTACCCTCTTGCCGTTGACCAGCAATCATCGTAACAGCAGCAGTACGACGGCGTTAAAGAGCGTCCATCACAAAAAGTGTGATGCATGCTGAGGCCTATGAATGTTCCAGCAATTTCTGCACCAACACAATCTTTCCTTCGGAAGTGTGAAAACACAATTTTAACAAACTATTACGTAAACATTGAGAGAAATTTAAGAACAGTATTCAGCATTCCTTAAGAAAAGTAGCGAACAATATTCCATTGGATATGGTCACAGCAGCGACACAGAACTCTCTCTCAGTTGGAATGTGCAGTCATTCCTATAATATAGTCTGTGAAAAGATTTTAAATTGCGAGTTGAATATAGACTTCTTCTGAATTACTTGAAAGTACTAAATTAATTGTGAACACGTCATCAATGTAAAATTTAAAGTATCGATATACTTCCTTTTTGAAAATAACGAAGTTAAAGATAGAGTCAAATACGATGTACGTCACAAAATAACAAAGTATGAAGTTGATTTTATAACAACTCTGATCTTCAGATTTCGTTAAAAAGTGTTTTTATATTACGGTAATTCAATCTATGTTAATCTTTGCACCTTCATACATCACCGGTTACTCAATAGTCGGTTTTCGGTCGTTAATTGAGAAAAATTGTGCGTAATATGGAACGACCAATACACGTTTTAGTGCATGTCTATTTAAATGCCTTTAGCTTAACATCATATCTGATACTCTTGGTTCTGTACCTAGTTTCAGTGTTGGAGCATTTATGTTAACTCCGTCTGACTGATACATCAAATTAGTTTTGGTTAGGAGGTTCAAATGTGACCACACTGAGGCACAAGGCTACCAGTTACTAGCAACAGCTATCGAACTCTGATCAACACACAACAGATATGATGCGAGAGCATTTGGGTATTACTATCCTAATTAATTATACGAGGAGGTAATGTCACTTACGTCAATGATTTTCAAAACAGTTAAATACTGTCAAAATCTAATTCTATAGAGTAATGGCTATTAAAATGGCTTTAGAACCTACTACTCAACCTACAGATCCTAGAAGCAATGGCGGGAGTAAAACGATTAAAATTTGATTTGACAGGATACCAAATACAACACGCGATGCTCACATTGCCATCCTCAATTAAAGTGAAGTAAAGTGAAGCAGAACCACAGGAATCACTGAATGGAACGAGTAATACAATGACAATAGAATATGGATAGGGAGTAAACGGAAGAAAGGCGTAATTAATGATCAGTAACAGAAATGAGATAAGTCATAAATTTATCGACGTGCACGAACTATACCAAGTAGTTTCTCTACCTTGGAACCAAAATAGCACCTGACACACGAAATAATCAGTTTTCTGAACAGTTTGCGGTTCACCAAGAAATCCTCTCCCCTGCCAGCCATTTGATATCAGAGTGCCCCGAATTATTTGTTGGATATATTCCAGTCTCTTTCTTCTTCTACAGTTTTACCCTCTACAGCTCCCTCTAGTACCATGGAAGATATTCCTTGATGTCCAAACAGATGTCTTGCCATCCTGTTCTTTCTTCTTTTCAGTGTTCTCAACATGTCCGTTCTTCGCCGATTTTGCGTAAAATCACTTCACTCTTTGCCTTATCTATCCATATAATTTTCGACATTGTTCTGCAGCACCAAATCTTAAATGATTCGATTTTCTTCTGTTCCAGTTTTTACACAGTCAAAGAGTCACTGCCATACAATGCTGTCCTGCAAATGTACATTCTCAGAATTTTTTTCTCCAAGTAATGCCTATATTTCGTACTACAAGATTTCTTTTGACCAGAAACGCCCTATCTGTCTGTGTTAGTCCCATTCTTACGTCCTTCTTGCTTCGTCCATCATGGCTTATTTTGTTTCCAAGATAGAAGACTTGCTTAACTTCGTCCACCTCATGATCACCAGTTTTGATGTTAAGCTTCTCGCTATGCTCAAGTCTGATATTTCTCATTGCATTCGTCTCCCTTCGGTTTACTCTTAGTCCATATTCTGTATTCATTGGACTTTACATTCCATTCATCAGATTCTTTCCTTGATTTACTAAGGATTGCTATGTCTTCAACGAACCCTTATGATCGATACACTTTCACCCAGAATTTTAATCTCACTCTTGAAAGTTTCTGTTATTTCCTTTATTTTTTCTTCTATTTATAAACTGGACAGCAGGAAGACTGCATCCCTATTTTATATCCTTTTTAAGGAAAACTCTTCTATCTTGATCTTCAAGTCTGAGTGCCCCCTAGAGGTTCTTGTATATATTTTCTGTTAGCCGTCGTTTCCTGTAGCTAACTCCCATTTTCTTCAGAAATTCGACCTTAATGCACAGGTTTTCATGGTCGAAAGCTTTTTTATTCCAGGCCGACAGATACTGTGAATGTGTCTTGACTTTGTTTCAATCTTGGTTTCACTATCTGGCACAACGTGAAGGCTACCTCTCTGGTGCTTGTGACTGATCGTAATTTAACAGATCCTCAGTTTTCATTTCTATTCTTCTGTGTATTATTCTTCTCTGCAACTTGGATGCTTGAGGTTTTAGGCTGACTGTGTGATAACTCTCACAGTTACCTGCTCTTGCCGTCTTGGCAATTGTGTGGATGACATTTTTCCGTAAGTCTTACAGTATGTCGTGAGTCTCATTCCTTCTACCCAGCAGTTTGAATAGACGTTGCGTTGCCACTTTCCCAAATGATTTTCGAAATTCCAATGGAATGTCATCTATCTATACTGTCTGACTTGACCTCAATGTTCCACAGATCTTTTAAATACTGACCCTATTGTTGGACTCCTGTCTCCTCAACGTCGATTCCTATTTCTTTTTCTATCATATCCTCAGACAGATCTTCTCCCTCATAAACGACCTCTGTGTGTTCTTCCCACCTTTTTGCTCCCTCGCCTGCTTTTAACTGTTGCATTCCCAATGCACTCTTAAATGTTGCAGTCCTTACTTTTCACTTCAGCCGAAGATTATTTCAACTTCTCCGTGCCACGGTTTATTCTTTTGTACGACAATTTCTTTTTCGATTCTTTCACATTCTTCCTGTAGCAATTTCGCCTTCACTACCCTGCATTTCCTATTTATTTCATTCCTAAACGATCAATGTTTCTGTTTTCCTTTTTTTTCATGAAAATTTTACTATCTCCTTCTTTCGTCGCTCAGATTGAGTATTTCAAGTGTTTCGCAAGGTTTCTTCACAATCCCACATCTGCGATTGCTCATTTTAGTGACTTTCACTCCTGTTCAATTGAACTGCCTACTGTCTTACTCCATATCGCAGTATCCACATCAAAATGCGTCTCATCATTCCTCAGTTCTTCAGTATCACATTTCATCCACCATGTTCTTCCGTAAAATTCTGTAAAGCTTTAGTTCGCTCTTCATCATTACTAATTCGCGATCTGATTCTATATCTCCTCATGTGTGCGCCTTACAGTTAGTGTTTGTTTCTGGGAACTCTGTGTGCCCATGGCATAATCCATCTGGTATCTTCTGGTGCGTCTGGTCTTTATGCAAATATACATCTTTCTCTTGTGGCTTTGTAACAGAGTATTCACTTTTAATGGCTGATATTTGCTGCAGAACTCAATTCGTCCTTTCCATCTAATTACTGCTACCAGGCCCAAAAGCATCTGTAACTCCATCTTCTACTGCTTAATCGACATCTGCATTCCTATCCTCCGTGACAACTAAATCATCATCTCCTTATACACTGGATTATGCTTTCTATATCCACGTACACTTTTTCTATCTATCCATCGTCTGCTTACAACGTCGACATGTATACGTCAACTATCGATGTCGGTGTTGGTTTGCTGTCGAATCTGGTGAGAACAGCCATATCACTGGACTGTTGACATTTTCTACCCTACCTCCCTATTTACAATGAGACCTACACCTGTTATACTATTTTCTACTGCTGTTGACATTATCCTACATTAGTCTGACCAGGTTCAAATGGCTCTGAGCACTTTGGGACTTAACTTCAGAGGTCATCAGTTCTGTAGAACTACTTAAACCTAACTAACCTAAGGACATCACACACATCGAATCCTGCCTCGGGCATGGATGTGTGTGATATCCTTAGGTTAGTTAGGTTTAAGTAGTTCTAAGTTCTAGGGGACTGATGACCTCAGATGTTAAGTCCCATAGTGCTCAGAGCCATTTGAACCATTTTTTTTTCTTTTTCTTTTTTTTTTTTTTTGGAATTCAACCCATAGTTGTAGTATAGCGATTCATCTGTCCTTTGTAACCAGCCACGTCTCATGACAAAATTTTTGTTAATTTTTTTCCCCCGAGACCATTTCCGATGCGTCATTAACACGCTGTTCACATTTGACGTCATTTTGCGCAATGGTTTTCTTCCTACTGTGTTCTGACAGTGAAACTTTAATTATGGACACCCTATATATCAAGGCACTATCTTCCAGCGTGCGCAACTATCTCAGAAATCATTTAGACCCTATACATATCGGATACTTAAAGTGCCCTATAGTCTTACATAAGACAGTACTGCTCCATATGGGAGGATAGGACTGCAGACAAATACTTGTTGAAGTATGGTCACCTTACTTCGGGCAGATGCAAGTCATATAAATATGTCCGAAAACATATACAAATTGAGAAATGACGACTTTACTTTGAGCAGATGAGAAAGCCTTAAGCGATCTTAGAAGCAAAGTATCAACATTATTTCAGTATCAAAGTGTCGCTAGTCATTCTTGGTGATAGTCAAACAGCGGAGAAATTGACAGGAATTGTTCATCACCAGGTTCTACCCGACAAATTATCCGCGTTCACGGAGAGCGTCACCTTTTCAATGGATGTAGTTTATGTCACCCCTTTCACCTAGCCGTAATGCTCTAGATTAGCAGCTATGAGGACTTCAAAAGACACTGGCGTATTCCACACCCACCACCAACGTGAACATGTTACTGGAACATACGTCACACATATGTGAGCAAATCCGAGGGCCGTCATACATGTTCAGAGGATTTGGAGAAGCATTTCCAATTTTGTCAAAGAACAGATGCTGTAATACAACAGAATGGGCAACATATCAACAAGTATTTGCTAACGTACATGTTTTAGTAGGACATTTTAAAATAGATTTTAAGTTAATAATCTTAACAAAATAATATTGTCATTTGGATGATAAATTTGTGTAAGGCTGAACAGAACTCTGTCCGAACAGACCTCGGAAAGTCCAAAGGTACCGATCGACCGCCGTATCATCCTAAGCCGATATGTGTCACTGGATGCGTATATGGAGGGGCATGTGCCCAGCACATCGTTCTCCCGGACATTGTGAGGTTGCTTGATCAGAGCTACTGCTTCTCAATGAAGTAGCTCCTCAACAGGCCTCACAAGGGTTGAGCGCAGCGCACCCCCCTTGTCAACAGCCCAACAGCGCTTAATTTCGGTAATCGGACGGAAAACGGTGTTACCACTGCGGAAAGGTCGTTGGCTTTAAGTAAATCTACTGCACAGTAATTAAACAACTTATAACACTTCCGTCTGCTACTACTATACCATAACATCAAAGCCTAAGGCAGTTCGAAAAAAGAAATTATTCTTACTCTAGTGATTATAGTATGATGAAGCAGAGCAGTGTTACCCTCTGAAAGGAATTGTGTTATATTGACAGCGTTGTACCTAACGGAGGTGGCTTATCGGAAGTGAAAGTCAGAATTACGTAAATATTCAGACAGTAACAAATAATGTTTTACCTGACTGCACTATTTTGAGAACAAGGATTACGGTCGCCAGCCTAATTAGGCAAAAGAATGATTAACATTCTTGTTCAAGAAGATAGTTATTAGTAACTTTAAAGGACAAACACAACCTATACTTTACCACAAGCGAGTGCAATGAACTCTGACACTTGCATGTGTTCACAGTTAAGATAGGAAGCTGACAGAACAGGACAGACTATTTGCATAAATGTAACAGATAATGAAACACACTATTACTTTCAGGGCTTATTCAAACTGAATGGTCTTTATAACGTTACTGATAATATTCACTGTAGAATCATAAATTGGACATAGGTTTAAAAAGAATGGCTCTGAGCACTATGGGACTTAACATCTGTGGTCATTAGTCCCCTAGAACTTAGAACTACTTAAACCTAACTAACCTAAGGAAATCACTCACATCAATGCCCGAGGCAGGATTCGAACCTGCGACCGTAGCAGTCACGACATAGGTTTAGTATTACATTTCAGTATATTTCCTAGGTGACATAATATTATAAATGTAGGTCAATCAAAATTATGAACTAGTCACAGGTTAAATATCTCTCAACTAAATATTATTCTATTTAGAATGAAAGTTAAATGGAATTCACTAACAGGTTACTTCTCACTGTCTTTTTACTGAAGAAATTATTGTTTTCATAAACAGTGGTAAAGGATAACCTGTGTATCTTATTACGCTATTACACTCCTGTTAATGGAAAAAAGAACACATTGACACCGGTGTGTCAGACCCACCATACTTGCTCCGGACACTGCGAGAGGGCTGTACAAGCAATGATCACACGCACGGCACAGCGGACACACCAGGAACCGCGGTGTTGGCCGTCGAATGGCGCTACCTGCGCAGCATTTGTGCACCGCCGCCGTCAGTGTCAGCCAGTTTGCCGTGGCATACGGAGCTCCATCGCAGTCTTTAACACTGGTAGCATGCCGTGACAGCGTGGACGTGAACCGTAAGTGCAGTTGACGGACTTTGAGCGAGGGCGTATAGTGGGCATACGGGAGGCCGGGTGGACGTACCGCCGAATTGCTCAACACGTGGGGCGTGAGGTCTCCACAGTACATCGATGTTGTCGCCAGTGGTCGGCGGAAGGTGCACGTGCCCGTCGACCTGGGACCGGACCGTAGCGACGCACGGATGCACGCCAAGACCGTAGGATCCTACGCAGTGCCGTAGGGGACCGCACCGCCACTTCCCAGCAAATTAGGGACACTGTTGCTCCTGGGGTATCGGCGAGGACCATTCGCAACCGTCTCCATGAAGCTGGGCTACGGTCCCGCACACCGTTAGGCCGTCTTCCGCTCACGCCCCAACATCGTGCAGCCCGCCTCCAGTGGTGTCGCGACAGGCGTGAATGGAGGGACGAATGGAGACGTGTCGTCTTCAGCGATGAGAGTCGCTTCTGCCTTGGTGCCAATGATGGTCGTATGCGTGTTTGGCGCCGTGCAGGTGAGCGCCACAATCAGGACTGCATACGACCGAGGCACGCAGGGCCAACACCCGGCATCATGGTGTGGGGAGCGATCTCCTACACTGGCCGTACACCACTGGTGATCGTCGAGGGGACACTGAATAGTGCACGGTACATTCAAACTGTCATCGAACCCATCGTTCTACCATTCCTAGACCGGCAAGGGAACTTGCTGTTCCAACAGGACAATGCACGTCCGCGTGTATCCCGTGCCACCCAACGTGCTCTAGAAGGTGTAAGTCAACTACCCTGGCCAGCAAGATCTCCGGATCTGTCCCCCATTGAGCATGTTTGGGACTGGATGAAGCGTCGTCTCACGCGGTCTGCACGTCCAGCACGAACGCTGGTCCAACTGAGGCGCCAGGTGGAAATGGCATGGCAAGCCGTTCCACAGGACTACATCCAGCATCTCTACGATCGTCTCCATGGGAGAATAGCAGCCTGCATTGCTGCGAAAGGTGGATATACACTGTACTAGTGCCGACATTGTGCATGCTGTGTTGCCTGTGTCTATGTGCCTGTGGTTCTGTCAGTGTGATCATGTGATGTATCTGACCCCAGGAATGTGTCAATAAAGTTTCCCCTTCCTGGGACAATGAATTCACGGTGTTCTTATTTCAATTTCCAGGAGTGTAGTATGCACTTTCAATACCCAAAAGAAGCAAGTGCTTAGCAAGCATCCAACTTTCCATAACTGCAATTCACGACTTTTACTGAAGTAAGACATAATATTGACAAATTTACAAGAAACTATCTCACCTTTTAAAATCTACTACAGGCAGCACTATAATCATTACCTAAGCAAAACTTTATAAGCCTCAGTTTCAATAACTTTTAATCTTTAAAAAGAAACAGCAAAATGTCTTTATTACCACAATCTTCTACTTTCAAGTAAATGATTAAATAGGTATCTCTGAAACTTCACAAAACTACATTTACTACCTCCCACAACTTCACTGAATCCACAGTAAGTCTGAATATTCCCTTCTTGCCAAAGATCAAACAACAAACTATTTGGCTTTGAGGCTTTCAGTT
The DNA here is from genome assembly GCF_023864275.1 of Schistocerca cancellata. Taxonomy (NCBI): domain Eukaryota; kingdom Metazoa; phylum Arthropoda; class Insecta; order Orthoptera; family Acrididae; genus Schistocerca; species Schistocerca cancellata. The sequence goes on along the minus strand of NC_064627.1, from coordinate 113,395,378 downwards.
TTTCCACAAACTAGGACACTCGGTGATCATAGTTCAAATGGAGAGGAACCTGAGAGGAGTTGTGATAAGGAAAAAATCAAAGTAGGTTCATAAATTCAGTTATAAATTACCTTATATTTGAGCACACTGACACATCCAATAAGCTGATCCTTCACTGTACATTATTGTAGTATTACGTTATAATGACTGCGCAATGTGGTGGCATCTACATGTTGGTAGGTGGATTTGCAGGCAGAATTGCTGGACTCTGTCCCCTCTTGGAGTATACAATTTTGTGTAATCGATGCAATCAAACAACATATACAGAAGCTCAACGATGTAACATTAAATAAAAGAAAAGCAAAATAAATCAGTAGACCATTAAATCTATGGTGTTACAAACTGTTTATGCTTTTAAGCTATATAGCGGAACAAATAACTTCTATTAAAATGTAAGTGTGCAGTGAAGTTAATCGATCGTCGATTCGCTATGTACACTGGTGGCAAACAAGGACGAAAGTAAATTTTGCGTGGTGTCTCACGTCAAAGTAACATAGCTAGATGAAACTTTTACCACAAACAGAAGAAACTGCTGCACTGTAGTACAAAAAAATAACTGAATAAATACGTTGTGAGACGAACAGGAACTGCGATTCACGATGATTCGCTGGACATTACAAAAGCCAGAAACTGATTCTTAGTAGAGTCTGGGATCACCACGGATGGCAATGGGTACCTTTTGTACTAGATTTCTTACTCTGTACGGTCTAAGTGTCATCAAGCATGTTACTTGAGAGTGATGCATCATGCGAATGCTACTTTCTCAATTAAATTTTGCTCACCAGTGTACTGTCCACATTTTTTATGAGTATGGACGTACTAACAGAGGGCAGCTGCTGTGAATAAGTAACAGGAGCAATTGCCCAATTTTGTATGTCGCATTACCTTTCCTAGTGACAACATTCACTAGTCGCTTATACCTGGTTCGCCCGCGTGGAAGCAGCCTCCGGTAAACTACGAGTGCTATTTTAACATTAATGCCTCCGTTATTGCTACGGAAAGTAAATAAATTCTGCACTGTGCACTATTTACTGTACAGCTATGGCTTTAGGCCCTGAATTAAACCTGATCTATCTTTAATCATAGCGATCACCCTCAAGCGTCCAGAATAATACTATAGGAATCCTGGCAGGGAGCACTCTGCACCCCTAGGGATAAAACTGAAATGGTTCCAAAGTAATAATGAAAAGATACATATATTTCATTGACTCATTGAAAACATCTGCATTAGATAAACTGGATTCCATAATGTACGAGGGTTGTAAGGAACGATCGGAGCGAAATGTAAATCAGAGTGAAAGTCAGAACTGTTTTCTTTTCACATTTAGCTACACATTCCGGGCACTTCTCTACATACTCGCCGCTCCGACTTTGACATTTGTCGGAGCGTTACACAAAACTACCAATACCATCGTCATAGAAGGCAGCCGCCTGTGCTTTCCAATAATTGTCTACGCTGGTCTATAGCGCGTAGCCTGCGCCCAAGTGTTGTCTTCGTATCCAGCGTTTCATGTGAACAGACATGATACTCAGGATGAGCCAATTAGGAATGTGTTGTGGGTGATCAAACACTTCTCATCGGAAAGGCTGCAGAAGCGTTATCGCTGCCCCTGCAGGGTGCGTCTGATACACTCCTGGAAATTGAAATAAGAACACCGTGAATTCATTGTCCCAGGAAGGGGAAACTTCATTGACACATTCCTGGGGTCAGATACATCACATGATCACACTGACAGAACCACAGGCACATAGACACAGGCAACAGAGCATGCACAATGTCGGCACTAGTACAGTGTATATCCACCTTTCGCAGCAATGCAGGCTGCTATTCTCCCATGGAGACGATCGTAGAGATGCTGGATGTAGTCCTGTGGAACGGCTTGCCATGCCATTTCCACCTGGCGCCTCAGTTGGACCAGCGTTCGTGCTGGACGTGCAGACCGCGTGAGACGACGCTTCATCCAGTCCCAAACATGCTCAATGGGGGACAGATCCGGAGATCTTGCTGGCCAGGGTAGTTGACTTACACCTTCTAGAGCACGTTGGGTGGCACGGGATACATGCGGACGTGCATTGTCCTGTTGGAACAGCAAGTTCCCTTGCCGGTCTAGGAATGGTAGAACGATGGGTTCGATGACGGTTTGGATGTACCGTGCACTATTCAGTGTCCCCTCGACGATCACCAGTGGTGTACGGCCAGTGTAGGAGATCGCTCCCCACACCATGATGCCGGGTGTTGGCCCTGTGTGCCTCGGTCGTATGCAGTCCTGATTGTGGCGCTCACCTGCACGGCGCCAAACACGCATACGACCATCATTGGCACCAAGGCAGAAGCGACTCTCGTCGCTGAAGACGACACGTCTCCATTCGTCCCTCCATTCACGCCTGTCGCGACACCACTGGAGGCGGGATGCACGATGTTGGGGCGTGAGCGGAAGACGGCCTAACGGTGTGCGGGACCGTAGCCCAGCTTCATGGAGACGGTTGCGAATGGTCCTCGCCGATACCCCCGGAGCAACAGTGTCCCTAATTTGCTGGGAAGTGGCGGTGCGGTCCCCTACGGCACTGCGTAGGATCCTACGGTCTTGGCGTACATCCGTGCGTCGCTGCGGTCCGGTCCCAGGTCGACGGGCACGTGCACCTTCCGCCGACCACTGGCGACAACATCGATGTACTGTGGAGACCTCACGCCCCACGTGTTGAGCAATTCGGCGGTACGTCCACCCGGCCTCCCGTATGCCCACTATACGCCCTCGCTCAAAGTCCGTCAACTGCACATATGGTTCACGTCCACGCTGTCGCGGCATGCTACCAGTGTTAAAGACTGCGATGGAGCTCCGTATGCCACGGCAAACTGGCTGACACTGACGGCGGCGGTGCACAAATGCTGCGCAGCTAGCGCCATTCGACGGCCAACACCGCGGTTCCTGGTGTGTCCGCTGTGCCGTGCGTGTGATCATTGCTTGTACAGCCCTCTCGCAGTGTCCGGAGCAAGTATGGTGGGTCTGACACACCGGTGTCAATGTGTTCTTTTTTCCATTTCCAGGAGTGTAATTGCCATGAAGTGCGTGGCAGTTGTGTTAGGTGAGCTGCATTCATTAAGGCGAAGCCTCTCAGCGGGCCCTCCTACTTGGCGGAAGATATTGTTGTTCTAGGCACCTTTACTCACTCACAGTGCGCTCACAGCTGAAAAGAGTGTCTTGATACAATCGACGGGCATACTAGGGAAAACTGCCCAAAACGTCTGTGAAAAGCCTCGTCGGATTTTCAAAATAGTTTCCATTTCGCGACCGATCGTTCCTCACTTTCCGAATAGCCCTCTTATATTGTATTTACTAGCGCTGACTCGGCAACATCATAAGTTGCTACCTTCTTTTTAAAAGAACATCCGAAATCCCGTACAACGCGCTAGTTCCAATTGGTGAGAAATTATTTGAGCAATTCACATACATGCAAAAATCTTGTGATAAGATCTCACCAATCGGTCAACCACAGGGTAGAATGTCGAATACGTTTCGGAAATCCAGGAAGAAGAATTGTATTTATTCACCCTCTTGATTAGTTATGAGTGTGGTGGTGCTTGTGAGAAAAGCCAGCTGCATTTCAAAGGTCTCGTTCATCTGAACCCAAGCTGATTCTTTGCCAGAAACTTTTTTCCACTACGAACTTCGTTGTGTTCTTGCCCAATATGCTGAAGAACCATGCAGTAAAGCCACGCCAGAGCAGAGAGTGTTGGTCTTATACTGTAGGCGTCGTTTAAGAAGCGATGTTTCTCAATTTGACCCTTAAGGGGTTTCATTGTTTCTGAAAGTTTAATCCCTATGGAATACTGGGTGAAAGATTTTTGAAAAACAAATCATTATTACGGAACTACTAAAGTATTTTTGAAGCTAAATCTATGAAAATTGCTATGTGATATCTCGATTAGTAATAAGAAAAATAAATGTTTCTGTTTTCTTTTTTGAAAATTCGATCCCCAAGCGGGTGGAATATGGGACAAAATATTTTATGACATATGTAATTTTGAACCCATTTTCAAAGCAAAATCTATGGAAATTGGAATTTGGATTCTCGATTAGAGATAAAAATACATGTTTCGCTGTTTTTGGATATTCAACCGCTAAGGAGATGAAATAGGGTACAAAATTTTCTAAGAAAATATTTCGTTACATTAAAAACATTTTAAATCTAAATTTATGAGAATTGGTGCTTCATGTCTTGTCAGATATAAAGATATTTGTGTTAAGGTATTAAAGACTTAATAGAAGTATCACCACCACAACGCGAAAGGCCAGTGTAAGGAAAAATCTTGCACCAGGACCGCTTTTTGCTCAGAAGCACATTCGGAAAAGACAACTGTTCTACGGCCATAATTACTGTGAAAAGTCAGTTTACCATCAAAATAAAAATTCGATTACAGAAAAACAAAAAATCCCAAACTGTGCGGTCCATACATCTACGTGAGCGAAGTAGTGGGTGCTAAGGTAGTTTCGTATATTCTTCAGTTGTCTGAATATGAGTATCTCCATTCCGTTTCATTCATCTGGTGGGGCTCTTTGCAGAGTGAAGTATTGTCGAGAAATGTGAGCTAGGAAAGTGGTTGTACCCATAATATATCGTACAGAAAACGTCAAACCATTTCTGGTACATTATGAATATAGGATTGACCAGACGTTGCCTGTAATTTGAATTGAACGATAAACCGCTTCATGCCATATATTATTCGAACAAAATAACGTACACGCTGTCGAAGGAAACAGTTTCTTCAACTGATGTATACAGCTACAAGATCTCGTTTTTCGATCATTTTGTCCCTATAAATTCTTTAAAGCAGTGTCGAGTTTGTAGCACTCGTTAAATAAAATGCATTCGTCATATTCAGCAAACGTGCTTTTCTTTCTTGCTGAGTACTATTTGAAAATAAAAACACGTTATTAGTAGAACAACCGCTGTTTGTCTACTCCTCGTCCATAAATATGAAGCGATGGAATTATCAATTAACATTATTAAACGTTACTTCGAATAAATATCAATATCTCTTTAAGTCAATAAGGACCTATTTGTATTCTGTCCATATAAAATGAGGCAAATACCGTATATCCTAAATTACATCATTATTACACAAAAACTGCGTAGGCTACAATTAATTGCGGACAGAGCTTTCTGTATGAACAGCAACAAATTTAAAATTACTTGTTTAATACCGTTTAAAGTTAATATTCATTTAATTACTAATTATGTTGAAACAATAAATTTATTAATGACACATTCGAATATGATGCACACATCGCATCACTGGTTGTCTATGTGATATGTGGAACGCAACAGCTGTTTAATTTGATTACTGTTTCTTATGTATCTGTGTCGGGAGCCCCTTACTTTTATTCCATTCTTACTAAAAAGGGCAGAAAATGGGAATGAAACGGATGGAAAAGAAGTAAGTAAATTATTACGTGTTTCAAAAGTAATGGCCATAAGTGTTAACACCTTTATCCCACTGTGGGACAAGACTGTCAATGCTTTCTTGAAATAAAATTTTCGGTTACCTACGGAACAATGTCTGAATCTCTATTAAGATCGGGTTCGTATAAGTGATGTGACAGCCACGAATGTCTTCCCCCAGGACGCCAAAAATGTCGGAATCTCTATTAAGATCGGGTTCGTATAAATGATGTGTTAGTGGTTAGCACCGACAGCAAACCATCGGAATTCCTGTGCCTTAATCAAAACAATCTTGGTAATATGTGGGCACGACTTGTTTGATGCCTGCGTGAGACCCTGGTATTGATGATTATTCGGCAGTGGAGTAAGTGACAAAGCATTATTTCAGCATCCTCTTCCTTTGCCTCTCCACAACATTGCAAGAAAAACATTACATTATACTCATTGAACACCTGATTAAAAATTAAGGCTTAAATTTAAAACATAAGATTAACCTTATGACAAGGAATGATGCCCATGTGTGAGAAATGTGGGGCTCTTCTCAGTTAGGCGGCCTTACGTAGCCTTCGTTGTCTCCTAGCCGATAACGCTTACAGTTTTGCTGACTGTGAAACGATCACTTTCTGGCACTTTTCCAATCACATGTTCACGAATATTTCCTACCTGCACTTTTCCTTCGACAACATGCACATAAAAAAATCGTTCATTAATTCATCACATTAGCATCTTCATTTCCATTCCCTCATTGCGTAGACCCATGAATGACACACGCTGAATCTCTGCTTTATTATAATCTGTTTTGTGCACTTAACAGTCACGGCATGTGTTTTGCAACCATATTTGAGAGAATGCAACGGCAGAGTAAAACTTACGCCACTCACGCAGAAAGCATCTGCGCACGCTGTCGTCGAGCCAAGTAGGTCACTAAAGACGCCTCATAATCTGTCTCATGACGTTACTGGTGTTGGTGAAGTATGCTTAGTCCGAAGAGATACGTTTTGCCCCATTTACTCAAATTACGTTATGTCAGCCATACTAACTAAAAAAAACACTCCTTTTTCAGGCTTCAAGCGGCCCATTGGGACTATCCGACCGCCGTGTCACCCTCAGCTGCGGATGTTGATAGGATGGGCGTTTGGTCAGCACACCCTTCTCCCGGTCGTAATGATTGTTTTCTTTGGCCCAAGCCACTGCTATTCGGTCGAGTAGCTCCTCGATTCGCATCACGAGGCTGAGTGGACCCTGAAAAATGACAAGAGCGCATTGCTGCCCGGATGGTCATCCATCCAAGTGCCAGACACGCCCGCAGAGCTCAACTTCCGTGATCCGACGGGAACTGGTGTATCCACTGATGCAAGGCCGTTATCCCATACTAGGTAAGGTATTCGCAATTAATTAGTTTCCAAACCCATAAGTTCAGTTACTAATGTTCTCTCTAAAAATTGAAGATGGTTACGGTCTGTCCACAATCTAGGAAACTGCGGATCTGGTCGGCTGTTCGTGTACCACTGTGTATGAAATGCGATTGAAGGACGGAGAAATAACGAGTCGGTGACATGGTAATGAACGGCCATGGCTTATCAGAGAATGTAGAGGTCGGAGGCTTGCCAGCACTGTAAAGTGTTTGAAAATAGTGCTTTTCAGCAGACGACTTCTGCGTGTTCCCATGTTTATTTTTATTTATTTATTTATTTACGCTTCAAGTTCCGTAGGACCAAATTGAGGAGCAAATCTCCAAGATCATGGACTGTGTCAGTACGTGAAATTACAACATAAAAGTAATAACAGATAAAAATAAATGTTTATGAAACCGAAAAATTCAGTCAATAGGTTTAAGTAAACGCAATCGTGAATACAATAAGAATCAGCTTAATTTTTCAAGGAACTCTTCGACAGAATAGATGGAGTGACCCATGAGAAAACTCTTCAGTTTCGATTTGAAAGCGCGTGGCTTACTGCTAAGATTTTTGAATTCGAGTGGTAGCGTATTGAAAATGGATGCAGCAGTATACTGCACACCTCTTTGCGCAAGACTTAAGAAGTCCTATCCAAATGCAGGTTTGATTTCTGCCGCGTATTAACCGAGTGAAAGCTGCTTATTCTTGGGAATAAGCTGATATTGCTAACAAGAAATCACAGTAAGGAATATATATACTGAGATACCAATGTCAAAATACCCAGACTCGTGAACAGCGATCGACAAGAGGTTCGTGAACTTACACCATTGCCCGAACCGCCCGTTTCTGAGGCAAAATTATCCTTTTAGATTGGGAAGAGTTACTCCAAAATGTAATACCATACGACATAAACGAATGAAAATAAGCAAAGTAGACTAATTTTCGTGTCGAACGATTGCTCACTTCTGATACCGTTCGAATAGTAAAAATTCCAGTATTAGGTCTGTGAATAAGATCCTGAACGTGGGCTTTCCATGACAGCTTACTATCTATCTAAACACCTAGAAATATGAACCGTTCAGTTTCACTAATCATGTGCCCGTTCTGTGAAATTTATTGAATTGTGTGTTAGGAACTATAAAAACTGAGTCTTACTGTGATTTAGCTTTAGTTTATTTTCTACAAGCCATGAACTTAGGTCATGGACTGCGCTATTTGAAACTGAGCCAATGTTACACACGACATCCTTTACTACCAAGCTAGTGTCATCGGCAAATAGAAATATTTTAGAGTTACCCGTAATACTAGAGGGCATATCATTTATATAAATAAGGAACAGGAGTGGCCCTAACACTGATCCACTTGACAGTACCTCACTCAGAACCCACATCACATCCGTTATCATCGTTGAGAATAATGACTTTTGCTGCCTGTTGCTAAAGTAAGAGGTGAATCAATTGTGAGCTACTCCCCGTATTCTCTAATGGTCCAACTCCTGGAGCAATATTTTGTGATCAACACAATCAAATGCCTTAGTTAAATCAAAAAATATGCCAAGCGATCAAAACTGTTTGTTTAGCCCATCCAGTACCTCACAGAGAAAAGAGAATATAGCATTTTCAGTTGCTAAACGACTTCTAAAGCCGAACTGTGCATTTGATATCAAATCATGTGATGTAAAATGACCAATTATCCTTACGTACACAGCCTTTTCAATAACTTTTGCAAACACTGATGGCATAGAAATAGTTCTAAAATCATCTACACTATCCCATTCTCTCTTTTTATAAAGCTCAGAAGACTGACCATTCCTAAAGGGAAAATTACAAATATCGCTAAATACAGGGCTAACATGCGCAGCACAGTACTTCATGTAGAAACTAAATTTAATTTAATTCACCAGAAATTCTCAGAGAATGATTGTTAAATACTGTGCATATATCTGATCTATCAGTAACAGGAATATTTTTACTACGAACTATATTTCGTCGACCTTCTGCTGCTGACCAGACATTTCCTTCACAACTGACCGTATGGTTTTAATTTGTCCTATGAATTAGCTATTCTATTTGCATACCACATATTCTTTGCCTTCCTAATAAAATTTTTAAGCACCTTACAATACTGTTTGTAATGGGAGACTGTAGCTTGATTGTGACTACTTCTAACATGTTGATATAGTTCCCTCTTTGTTCTACAAGATATCCTTATCCCACTAGTCAGCCACCCGGGCTGCCTCGCAGGAGAGCTTCTGTAAAGTTTGGAAGGTAGGAGACGAGATACTGGCAGAAGTAAAGCTGTGAGGACCGGGCGTGAGTCGTGCTTCGGTAGCTCCGATGGTAAAGCTCTTGCCCTCGAAAGGCAAAGGTCCCGAGTTCGAGTCTCGGTCGGGCACACAGTTTTAATCTGCCAGGAAGTTTCAATACTTATACTACTGCTGCTGCTGTCACTAATTGTGATAATAGTACAGGGTGTCCCACTCAAACCTCCCTGATTTCAAAGACCCAGGGAAAAAAAACTCAATAGATACGACAATGAAAAACGCACCACATTGAACAGCATCTCAAAGCATTCATTTATTTATCTTCAATACACCTCTACATGTGAACCATTTGTAGCACGAAGAATATCGAGTCAATATTACATTTCTCCCCAAGTTCTTTCTAACGTTTCCTCTGCTATTGTAGCAATCGCATTAGTGATACGATGTCGCAACGTAGGGATATCGTCCTATTTGGTCGCATACTCGTGATCCTTAACGAATCCCCACGTGAATAAATGAAGTGGCGTACTGTCGGCTGAACGTGGGCGCTAGGCAATGGGTCCTCTGCGTCCGATGCAACGACTGGGAAATTTCCTATGCAGGAACTTGCCAATAGCCGTTGACCAATGCGGCAGAGCTCCATCTTGTTGAAAAATGATGTTGGATTGCAAGTCTTGCATCTGAGGGTACACAAACTGCTCCAACATGCCCAGATAAACTGACCCAGTCACTGTTTGTTCCGCAAAAAACCATGGTCCAATAATCCTGTCGTGCATTAGCCCGCACCAGACGTTTAAAAATGGTTCAAACGGCTCTGAGCACTATGGGACTTAACTTCTGAGATCATCAGTCCCCTAGAACTTAGAACTACTTACACCTAACTAACCTGAGGACATCACACACATCCATGCCCGAGGCAGGATTCGAACCTGCGACCATAGCGGTCGCGCGGTTCCCGACTGTAGCGCCTAGAACCGCTCGGGCACCCCGGCCGGCCCAGACGTTTAGCTTAGGGCTATCACGAACATGTTCAATGAAAACGTGCGGATTTTGCGAACCCCAAATCCAAACATTATGCCTGTTAACCCTTCCTGATGGATGAAAGGTTGCGTCATCTTAGAATAAACATCTTTCCAGGAAGCTGGCATCCATTTCAATACGATGTCCAGCATATTGTTGTCGGCATGGTTTGTCGTTCGGTGTCAGATGTTGCAGAATTTGTACTTTGTAAGCACACATACGAAGACTCTGCTGTTCTACACGATGAAATGTTGATCGGGGTACATCAAGTTGCCTAGATGCTTGACGAATTGGCTTACTGGGATTCTGAGAAAAGTTTGTCTGATGTCCTCCACTGTCTCTTCTGAAACTCCGTAACGCGCACCGCCAGAATGTTTCAGAACACTTCCTGTTGCCAGAAACTCCCTATACCATATCTTAATTGTTTTCACATCAGGTGGATCACATTCATACATACGAGGATAATTTACTTGCACAGTAATCGGCGAATTTGTTTCTACAAACCACGCCACTGCTTGTGCATACTGCTGTGGAGTCGCCATTTTCACTTCACGCGACCATGTTGCACTCTGGCGGCGATATTACACGCGCAAACAAGGTTGACACTCAATGCGGTGACTGATGGCAGCGACTGTAAATGGGAACTGCCTTTATGATCACTCCCATCAGCCACCGTGCCGAGTGTCAACTTTGTTTGCGCGTGTAATACTTGGAACTTCTGACGCGGGCATATAAATTCATTGAGATGCTCTACAATGTGGTGCATTTTTCACTGTCGTATCTACTGTGGTTTTTCTCACCTGGGTCCTTTGAGGTCAGGGAGATTTGAGTGGGACAACCTGTAAATGATAATAAGAATAATAACGACGTAATGTTGAGGAAAGTAATATTAATAATAATGGCGGGTCCAAAAGTAATTTTTATGAGTACAAATTGGTGTTTCCTGATACAGCGAGTTCTGGGAAAAGGAATATTGGGCAGATTAATACTGTGTGCCGGACTGAGACTCGAACTCGGGACCTTTGCCTTTCGCGGGCAAGTGCTCTACCAACTGAGCTACCCAAGCACGACTCACGCCTAGTCCTCACAGCTTTACTTCTCCCAGTACCTCGTCTCCTACCTTCCAAACTTTACAGAAGCTCTCCTGCAAACCTTGCAAAACTAGCACTCCTGAAAGAAAGGATACTGCGGAGACACGGCTTAGCCACAGCGTGGGGGATGTTTCTAGAATGAAATGTTCACTATACAGCGGAGTGTGCGCACATATGAAACTTCCTGGCAGATTAAAACTGTGTGCTGGACCGAGACTCGGGAGCTTGGGTAGCTCAGTTGGTAGAGCACTTGCCCGCAAAAGGCAAAGGTTCCGAGTTCGAGTCTCGGTAAGGCACACAGTTTTAATCTGCCAGGAAGTTTCATATCAGCGCACACTCCGCTGTAGAGCGAAAATTTCATTCAAGAAAGATGTGGTTGGAAATATGTACAAGGGTAACGAACGTGTACGGGGACGATGATACGCAGAGAGCAGTAAAAAATACTCTACATTTAGCTACTGACAAAAATTGAGAAGTTCCGACACCAGTAAACATAATAGCTAAAATAAAACATCAGCAAAGTGCAGTTATTTAATACAAAACATTTTTTTTTTTTGGAATTTAAGTTCAAATTCAAAAATGGTTCAAATGGCTCTGAGCACTATGGGACTTAACATCTATGGTCATCAGTCCCCTGGAACTTAGAACTACTTAAACCTAACTAACCTAAGGACAGCACACAACACCCAGCCATCACGAGGCAGAGAAAATCCCTGACCCCGCCGGGAATCGAACCCGGGAACCCGGGAGTTCAAATTCACCCCTGATATTAACCTCACTCCATTTGAAAATGTTCAAACATGTGCGAATTTCTAAGGGACCAAACTGCTGAGGTGATCGGTCCCTAGACTTACACACTACTTAAACTAACTTATGCTACGAACAACACACACTCCCATCCCTGAGGGAGGACTCGAACCTCCGGCGGGAAGGACCGTGCAGTCAGTGACATGGCGCCTCTAACTGCGCGGCCACTCCGCGCGGCTCACTCCACTTGCAGGTACCGAGGCAGCCACAACTCAGAGACAGCGCAACGAGCTGTAGGCAGCAACATCAGGACTGCACTCTGGGCGCAGCCTCCGTTCGTGGAAGGTGCAATGTTGTACTTCGTCACGAAGTGTCTCGTTCCTGGAAGTGGTCGTCTTCCAACAGTACGGCCTGGTCTCGGAGCGTACACTAAGGAGAGTAGACGCGGTCAGCTTGATGACAACACAAACAAGTAACACTGGCTGTCCGTATTTTGCGATCTGGCATTTGGTCAGGCAACAGCAGAGTGTGGCGTCAGGTTGTTCATGCCTGGGGGGAGGAAAGTGGCGGTTTGCTGCTGGCAGTGTAGGACAGTGAAAGTTAAGGACAACAAGGAAGCGACATAGACGCGTGTGAGCAGAACACAGACAGGAGTGCAAGTTTGCTTGGTTAGTAGCTGAGTTGCCTTGTGAAGTCCGCATCAGAACTAGTGGCTTGCGGCAACTTGTTACTAAAATGCAGACATTGGTTGTGTTCTGGATGGGCAGGCGGTGCCTGGCGTCATGGCTCAAGACAAGGTCATGCTGGCGATAGACCTTGATAGTATGCTCTAGAATGTCAGCGGGCCAGCTGTGCTCGGTGAACACATTGGTTGTGGAGTCGCCTGTGTTGTGACTGTGATTCACCTTCATGCGTGTCAGTAATTGGAGGATTGATTGTTTTCCTGTTTACTGTTGTCCTAAACGTGGCGCTGCTGCAAGGCATTAAGTACGCTCCACTCTTGGCAGACTGTACGTGAATTAGACCTTGGGGCATGCTCCTATGTTATTGTGTTAACCTCTCTCACATCTAGTAGGTTGTCATGCTGCTTTAATTTTCTGAACCCGTATGTCTTATCCACATTCCAGTACTGTCTAGGCCTCTAGTTGACACAGCTATTCCTTCGATCGCTTTGTCAAGTAGGGATCTACAGATACCAGTCACTGAATTCTGGTCACAATTTGAACTGAACTCGAAGTCGGTTTCTTCCTACACGTCGGTCAGGGGACCTAAAGATGGCGTAATTGTAGAGCTGAAACTGGTTGCTCCATTAAATAACAACTGGAATTTTAGTCGGCTGAAGGTGTATTTATTCGACATTTCAATTTTGATGCCGTAACGGGACGAGTCCACAAAGATCGTAAATCCACGTTCCGATTAATTTATGCCATAATAAACTGTCTTGAATGATATTGCGACGTCCCCATAAATTTCCCTCTATTCACATTGTGGCATGTTTTTTTGCGTGTATGCGTGCGTGCATATGTGCAGGTGTGTGTGTATGTGTGTGTGTGTGTGTGTGTGTGTGTGTGTGTGTGTGTGTGTGTGTGTGCCGGCCGCTGTGGCCGAGCGGTTCTAGGCGCTTCAGTCCGGCGCCGCTCGGCTGCGACGCTCGCAGGCTCGAATCCTGCCTCGGGCATGGATGTGTATGATGACCTTAGGTTAGTTAGGTTTAAGTAGCTCTAAGTCTCGGGGACTGATGATCTCAGATGTTAAGTCCCATAGTGCTTAGAGCCATTTGAACCATTTGTGTGTGAGTGTGGAGGTGAGGGGGGGGGGGGTGGGGGGGTATTTGTACGGTCTCGGACAGGGGGCGTATGTTTTGAACGTTCATTATCCGTCTTCATCCGCTTCCACTACAACATATTGTGGGGTCCTGCCCATTCGTCTTGGATAGTGTGCCTAAAAGATGCTGCGTTCTCTGAATGCTGTACAAAAATTTAAGCAAATAACATTAATAGTTTTTATTACAAATAAAAGGATTCACAATAGTTAACTTGGAATTTACAATGGTGTCCCAAGCGACGGGTGACATGAAACATAAATCAGAGTCCTTAGCTATATACAATGTTCATGCAAGTTTGACACACAGTTTGTGGATCACTAATAACTGCTATCGTGGCTTTCTCTGCTGCGTCTGTCCGTATACTGCCTCGATACCAAGCAGCCGAGGTTGGCAGAAGCGGCACTTATGTTCTCCTCTTGCAAAGGCCGCTCCTTTCGTGCTGCGGTCCTAACGAGCGACCCATTGACCGACGTCGTTTTACAGCCTTCTCTTCTCCTTCGTTCTTCATCTTCGTTCCGGTGCTTGTGGTTATGCCAGAACACATATAACATCGAGCAACGCCGACATAAAGCTATAATTTTTATTCATGCACAAATTTGAGCTAAATTACCGCAATACTCTTGCTACCAACAATCATGCCAAATTACAATATTTGTTTGTATGATATTACCGTTTATGTGATTTATTAGTCCACGGTCATACGTTTGTTGGTTCTGTGCTGCCAGCCTCATGGGGCAAAAAATAAAAACATCAAACGACGGAAAGACAAAAACATACTCTCCAACACTCAAGCTAAGTAATTCAAAACCATATCAGCGCCCCATATCTGTATAGTGACCACTCGAAACTTCCACATCCAAAACTTCAGCAGCTTCCCGCTCTTATTCATTTATAGTCTAATGTAGCAAACACAAACCACAAATGTTTTTGCTTTCATTTTTGTACACCTACTTAATAATCGACACAGTAAGAACCTACTAAAAAGTTGGAAAAAGTCCTTATCATATTGGTTTGGTGGTACTAAGTCTAGCTTTCTTTATATCTGTATCATGTTGAAAACGGGAATGCTCTGTGTGTCAGGAGTACCAGGAAAGCTACACTAACTAGCAATACTCCAGTACCCAGGTATCCCACTAGTTAGAAAATAGAAAAATTTTGTGTCTTTTCCTTACAGTGGACGACTCCAGGAGATATTTATTGCTGTAAGTTTTTCAGGCATTTCTTTTTGGCACGTTTGGAGCGTCTGTCTGACTTCATTAATAGTAGGGGGTGGAAATCGCTTCTTGCAGGAGCCAAAGGGTACTTGTCAGATCAATACGTTGCGCAACTCATCAACATAACACCCACACATTGTGTACAGAGCGGCATCAAACCTGTCTTGGGACTGAATACCACAACAACAACAACCTACACTACAAATTTTCTGAAAGATATTAGTCTGCCTCACTGGCTACAATTGCTTGGATTAAAACGCCACTCAGTTTTGTATTCACTTCTGCGCAGTTTCCGCAGCGTCTACATCTTCAGCTGATTTTCTCAAATACTTATCAAACGTCACATATTTAGAATAGTTAACGTAGAAGAACTTTTTCGTTGTTTGGTTGAAAAACGCGAACAAGGGCTTGGTACAACAAACAAAACACAGAAATAACCGACAGTTAAACGAAATTGGGACAAGGAAACAAATTAAGTAAACTGTTTATTATTTCAAAAGAGATCACCAAACGTTAATACGTTTGTCCCACTTTGAGACGAGACGATCAGTGCCTTCATGAAAAAATGTTTTTGGTTACCTACGGTACCATGATTGTACCTAAGCTGGCACCTTTTCATCCGAAGCAAATCGAGGGCCACGAATGCTTGTCTTCAGAGCACCGAAATATGGAAATCATTTGTGGAGACAACGGTGGTGTATGGAGGATTTGTAAGGGCTTTCGCAGCGGAACTTCCGTAGCGTAGTTCAAACAGTCCTGGGGAACACGTAGGCGGGTATTAAACTGTAACAGGTTGATGCCATCCGTCAACCCGCTGCTCATTTATTTTTTGGAACATGGCGCCACAATTACCGCACTGCGGTCCGTGGCCACTTAGAAAAAATTCAAGCGCGCTATCGCGTCCAAACGCCCGCGAATGTTGATGGACGGCATCATTATGTTGCAGAATAATACCTGCACCTGTTGCCATGGCAACAGACAAAATAGGGGCAGCCAAATGAAACTGGATCATGGAGGAAGTGTAAGGGTTTCTCAGGGAAGCGTCTTCAACATCGACTGTTCTGACCGCCGATTTGCTTCGGACGAAGAGGTGCAACCCTGGGTACAATCATGGTTGTGTAAGCAACCGAAGACGTTTTTCCATGAAGGCACTGTCTCACAGTGGGATAAACGTCTCAAGGTTTAGTGATCACTTTTGAAGTAATAAGCAGTTCACTTACTTTGTTCCCATGTTCCAATTTCATTTGGCTGCCCCTTTCTTGACTGTTTGGTTTGTTTACGAAATCCTCGTTTTAGTTTCTGAGTTAAACAGGGAATAGTTCTTCTATGTTTCCCATTTTAGATATGTGACATTTGATATGAATTTCACTAAATCGTCTGAGAATATAGACACAACGAAAACTGCTCACAGTGTGATAAATGCGATGACAGCTGTGGTGATTAATTTTGAAATAATAAACAGTTCACTTACTTGTTCCACGTGTCTCCTTTTCGTTTCGCTGACTCTTATATTCTTATTACATTCCAGGCATGTATCAAGTACACAATAGACCGGTACGTAAAGAAACTGAGTACAACTGAAGCAGAATTAAAAATTATAGATGTACAATAATGTAAAACATTACGTAACATTTATCCTAATTATTGCACTGTACAATTAAAGATTTGACACCAAACAATTCTCGCCCTTTGGGAACGTTCTGCAGTCGTGAACTTCACTACAAAGACTGGTTTGATGTAGCTCCACATTTGTATATCCAGCGCAATCTTCTTCATCTTCGCATAACTAAATCCATTTGAATTTGCTGATTGAAGTCAAGCTTAGGTGTCCCTCTACAGTTTTTAACACCCACTCCTTCCTCCACTACCAAAATAGCTACTGCATGATGCTTCAGATTTTGTCCTACAAACCCTTCTTTTACTCTAATTGTGCTAAAAAATTTCATTGAAATCTATTCCACCCGTTCAGTTATTCTAAATGGTTCAAATGGCTCTGAGCACTATGGGACTTAACTTCTGAGGTCATCAGTCCCCTAGAACTTAGAACTACTTAAACCTAACTAACCTAAGGACATCACACACATCCATGCCCGAGGCAGGATTCGAACCTGCGACCGTAGCGGTCGCGCGGTTCCAGACTGTAGCGCCCAGAACCGCTCGGCCACATCGGCCGGCTTAGTTATTCTATCTACCCATCCAGTCTTCAGAATTGTTCTGTAGCACCACATTTCGAAAGCTTCTTATCTGTTCTTGTTTCAACAGTTTTTCGTCGATGCTTCACTTCTGCACGAGGTTACACTCCGAATACTTTCAGAAAAGTCATCTTAATATTTAAACTTACACTCTATCTTAAAATAATACTCTTTTTTCAAAAGCGCTTTCTAGCTGTTGCTACGCTGAATTATGTATCTTCTCTGCTTAGGTCATCGCAACTTATTTTGCTGGCCAAGTAGCAAAACCCAACGAATGCTTTAAGTGTTTCATTTCCTAATCTAGGACCCTCAGATCAACTGATTTAATTTGACTACATTCCATAGCGTGGTTTTACACTAACTGATAGTTTTTTAAGAACCCTTCTTCAGTTGTTATGCCATACAGTTAATTTGTCGATGTCTGCGTCGAAGTTTCAATACACCATGGAGCGTTCCGCCCCAAAGTACCAGCCCCAGTAACCAATCGCGAAAAAATTTGTGCATAATTTTGATATTATACAGTTACGCTCATCTGAAAGTACAATTTTAAAATTTCGGTGCTCACCGGTTGTTCTTCACTCACTCCGCCCCACTGTTGCCGCCTAATGTCTGAGCGCCAAGTACTGCACCAAAAGGCTTTTATTCGTGGGTTGTTGAACGTGATGGAAGAAGAGGGAAGAAAGATGGACACATTTGCCGAATATGTTTTGAAATCATGTTCAAGAACACTTGTTACTGTAAGTGAAAATTGTAAATGATGGCCGGCAGGAGTGGCCGAGTGGCTCTAGGCGCTACAGTCTGTAACCACGCGACCGCTACGGTCGCAAGTTCGAATCCTGCCTCGGGCATGGATGTTTGTGACGTCCTTAGGTTAGGTAGGTTTAAGTAGTTCTAGGGGACTGATGACCTCAGATGTTAAGTCCCATAGTGATCAGAGCCATTTGAACCTTTTTTTTTTTTTGTAAGTAAATGATGGTGATAATGATGTTTGGTTTGTGGGGCGCTCAACTGCGCGGTCATCAGCGCCCAAATTTTAAATGCTCTAATACGTCAACCTCAAGCACTTATAGGGCGAATCAGCTGCCCCTACCGATTGGCTTGATGAAGCGCACACCACCTTCAAATACCATGAGCAAGATTTTCATATTCTCTCACTGGCTACGTGCAAACTATTAGTCCTACAGGAAAAAAAGAACCGGAACATTTTGGAGAAAATTTAATATAATTCCAATGGGATCCGTTTCCTTTAGAGGCTGTAGTTTTAAACTATTCAAGGAAAAAGTAAAATGCGTTATCCTTGAAAATCTCGAAACCTGTGGCTACCAACTACAACGTATCTCTTGCTAACGGTCCGATTCATTTCTTCTGTAGGACTAGTAGTTTACAGATCGCGAGCTAGACAATATGAAAATGTAGCGCATTGTTTTTGAAGGCACTGCTGGTTCTTCGATAGGGCACCCTGAATCACCATACACATGTTAGATATTGTATTTACAATATTGTCATTTTGGTATTCTGTGGTTATCTATGTGTCTCTATAAAAAAGCAATAAAACCAAGCAAATGAAAACTTACTATAAATAGAAATAAGTTTCGTTAAACAATTTAATCCAGTCAATCAGGTTGAAGAACAGTGCATGTGCTACAAATGTATTCTACTTTCATAATCTCAGATTTAAAATACATCGAAAATCACGCACAAGAATGATGTTATAAATTAAATAGCAGTGCGCTACTTCTTGTATCTTACACTAATTCGTTTTTTCATTCAGACAGAATTTGTGAATCACATCATAAAAATGTAAAGAGTGCTCTCAGGCACCAGCTAGTGATCAGGAAACGCATACTTTGACACAATGATTAAAACATGTTAACAGTATCAAAACGGTATTTCAAAAACGTCGTACTCAATCCTAAGTGCAGTAAATCACTCTCGAGCAATTTTTATTTTTTTAGTCATCAGTCTTCTGACTGGTTTAATACGACCCGCCATGAATTCCTCCCCTGTGCCAGTAGCGCCTTCAACTTTCGTCCTCAATTACTTGCAAGGTGTATTCGAATCTTTGTTCTCCTCTACAGTGTTTGCCCTCTATATCTCCCTCCAATACGATGGAAGTCCTTCCCTGATGTCTTAATAGATGTTCCATCATCCTGTCTCTTCTCCTTGTCCGTGTTTTCCATACATTCCTTTCCCCTCCGATTCTGCGCAGAACCTCTTCATTTGTTACCAGTTCACCTAATTTCCTACATTCGTCTGTGGCACTACATCTCAAATGCTTCGATTCTCTTCTGTTCCGGTTTTGCACAGTCCTTGTTCTTCTACCATACAATAATAATGTCGTGTGACGAGGGCCTCCCGTCGGGTAGACCGCTCGCCTGGTGCAAGTTCAAAAATGGTTCAAATGGCTCTGAGCACTATGGGACTTAACATCTATTGTCATCAGTCCCCTAGAACTTAGAACTCTTTAAACCTAACTAACCTAAGAACATCACACAACACCCAGTCATCACGAGGCAGACCCCGCCGGGAATCGAACCCGGGAACCCGGGCGTGGGAAGCAGGAACGCTACCGCACGACCACGAGCTGCGGGCAGGTGCAAGTTTTTCGATTTGACGCCACTTCGGCAACTTGCACGTCTATGGGGATGAAATGATTAGGACAACACAATACCCACTCCCTGAGCGGAGAAAATCTCCGACCCAGCCGGGAACCGAACCCGGGCCCTTAGGATTAACAGTCTGTCTCGCTGACCACTCAGCTACCGGGGGCGGACACTACCATACAATGCTGTGCTACAAACGTACAGTCGCAGAAATATCTTCCGCACATTAAGGTCTGTGCCTGATACTAGATTTTGAAAATCTTGCACCATTTTACATTGTCGAACGTTTTTTCCAGGTCGAAAAACCTATGAATGTGTCTTGATTTCTCTGTAGTCTTGCTTCCACCATTAACCTCAACGTCAGAATAGCCTCTCTGGAGCCTTTGCCTTTCGTGAAGTCAAACTGATCGTCATTTAACACTTCCTCAATTTTATTATCCTTTCTTCTGTATATTATTCTTGTTAGCAACTTTGGTGCATGAGCTGCGAAGCTGATTGTGCGATAGTTATCGCACTTGTCAGCTCTTGCAGTCTTCGAAACTGGGTGTATGATAGTTTTTCGAAAGTCAGATGGTATGTCTCCATACTCATATTTTCTACACACCATCGTGAATAGTCGTTTTGCTGCCACTTCCCCAAATGATTTATCAAATCTTGATGGAGTGGTTTCTATCCCATCTGCCTTATTTGATCTTAAGTCCTGCAAAGCTCTCGAAAACTCTGGTTCTAATACTGGATCACTATCTCTTCTAAATCGATTCCTTTTTCTTCTTCTGTCAAATCAAACAAATCTTCCCCCTCCTTGAGGCCTTCAATGTACTCTTTCTACCTGTCCGCTCTCTCCTCTGCATTTAACAGTGAAATTCCCGTTGCATTCTTAATATTACCACCCTTGCTTTTAATTTCACTCAAGGTCGTTTTGACTTTCCTATATCCGAAGTAAGTCCTTTCGACAATCATTTCTTTTTTGAAATCTTCGCATTCGCTTGCAACCATTTCGTCTTAGCTTTCCTGAGCTTCTTATTTATTTCATTTTTCAGCGATGTGTATTTTTGCATTCCTGAATTGAACTGAACACTTTTGTACTACCTTCTTTCGTCGATCAACTGCAGTATTTCTTCTGTTACCCATAGTTTCTCTGCAGTTACCTTCTTTGTAAGTATGTTTTTCTTTCCACTTCCGTGATTGTCCTTTTTAGAGCTGTCAATTCCTCTTCAGCTGTACTGCCTATTGAGCTAGTCCTCATTGCTTTATGTACAGCCCTAGAGAACTTCAAGCATGGCACGTCATTTGTTAGTACTTCTGTATGCCCCATCTTAGCATATTGAATTTTCATGAATAATTTCTTAAACTTCAGCCTACTCTTCATCACCACTAAATTGTGATCTCAGTCTATATCTGCTCCTGGGTAAGCCTTACAATCCAGTACCTGATTTCGGAGTCTTTGTCTGACCATGATGTAATCCGAGTGAATTCTTCCCGTATCACCCGGCCTTTCGCAGGTGTTCCTCCTCCTCTTGTGATTCTTCAAAAGAGTATTCACTATTACAAGCTGAAATTTATTTCAGAGCTCAATTAATCTTTCTCCTCTTTCATTTCCTGTCTAAAGCCCATACTCTCCTGTAACATTTTCTTCTCCTCCCTCCCCTACAACTGTATTCCATTTCCCCATGACTATTAGAATTTTGTCTTGTTCTACATAAAATATTACCTTTTCAGTATCCTCGTATACTTTCTCTATCTCTTCATCTTCAGCGTGCAACGTCGGCGTGCCTACCTGTACTATCGTTGTCGGTGTTGGTTTGCTGTCGATTCTGATCAGAAGAACCTTATCACTGAACCGTTCGCAGTAACTCACTATCTGACATACCTTCCTATTATCGATTTACTATTTTCTGCTGCTGTTGGTATTACCCTATTCTCATACGATCAGAAATCATTGCCTTCTTTCCAATTCACTTCAGTTGAACCTATTATATTTAGATTCAGCTTTTGCATTTCCCTTGTCAGATATCCTACCTCCCCTACCACGTTAAAGCTTCTGATATTCCACGCCCCGACTCGTAGAACGTTATCATTCGTTGATTATTCGTTGTTTTTTTCTCATGATCACCTTCCTCTTGGCAGTCCCAGCCGTAGATCCCAATGGGGTCTATTCCGGATTCCTTTACCGATGGATTGATGGTCATGTTACTTTTTCAATTACATGCCCATTATCCTGGGGATACACGTTATGTTTCTTTAATGGTATGGTTTCCATTGCCTTCTGCATCCTCATGCCGTTGATTATTGCCGATTCTTCCGGATTCTTCTTTAGGAGCAGTTTCCCACCCCAAGGACAAGAGAGTGCCCTGAACCTCTGACTTCTCCCTCGACCTCTTTGACAAGGCCGTTGGCAGGATGAGGGTGACTTCTTATGCCGGAAGTCTTCGGCCGCCAGTGCTGACTATAAATGAAAATTTAAGGGCTGGTGTGTTTCGGACTCAGTACCAATGACGTTTCGATAACTATTCAAAGACACTTCCCGTAGACCACGGGCGCATTACACATTCACACTGGGGCAGCGAGGTTGACACACAAATGGTGCACCCAAAAGTGTAAAATCTGTACTTTCGGACGTTCATAACGTCGGTATTATGGCACAAATTTTCGCTCGGGCTCGTATGTTGGAGTTGATGTCTTGGAAGTATGCTTTTTCCTCCTTAAACTATGAGGTGAATTTGGCGATGTTTCCTCGTGAGTGCTACGCACAGAACTGGGGACGAGCCTGCAAACTTGCAGTCCGTTACATCCAGTCAGAAAAACATTGATATTGTTGTAGGAATCAAGTCAGGCTGTTAAATTTGGAACGACAGGAAGAATAGCAAATAATGAAATTTTACTGCATCTGCATGTACAGTATATCGTATAGTAGAAGTAAAACACCATTACACTTGTTTGGGTTATACAGAATACAACAACAAAGGCTCCAACCTAATAGGCATTGATTTCTACTGAGTTTGAATGAAAATTCCACGTCACAACTCCGTCGTAGTCGTTGGCGAGCGGTTGCGTACCACTATATCAGCAATCCATACCGAAGTTTTGCAATTGCTGAGAAGTGAAATAATCGAACACCCTATGTATTTAGGTGTAGGTCAGGAAAGCGTTAGAAACACGCGTTCTCTCGTTACGTTGCTGATAAAAGACATCTAGATTACCGGATATGTGATTGTGTCTGTTGCTGGACCAGTATGACAATGAATGCATCGTGACCCTGTACTCTCAACGCACACGTGGCAGTATTGTGCCACTCCTGTGGGCAGCGCTACCCTCTGTTGCCTGAAGAGAAACCGCAACAGTGATCGCCTTGCTGAGAGTCAGTGATGTTCCAAAGGACGTCGCAATGTTCGTGTGCATACTTATATTTCTGAAAACAAACCATTTCCTAACTCATTATACATGACGCGCCTGTTCGATACTATACGGTCGAGTGAACAATGTGTCTGTCCTCTCTGCTGCTAGTCGCGTGGAGCCATTCAGATGCGGCATGGCTTTGACTATGACCCTCCTAAATTCATCTACTTCGTATCGGCATGACATTCCTGAAAATTCGACCAACGTAAGTGACAATGTCGCGGAATGACAAGCTGACGTTTTTAGGGATCAGTAGGTGCTGCCGTGGAACATCGACACATGCTAATGGTTACAACGTTTCTTGTCCAGTCCGTTGAACATGATACTTGAAGATACCTTCAAATTTAGTAGTTAATTGGAAAGAAATACAGCACCAATTGTAATTTTATTTTCTACTATCGTGAACGGTTTCAGCCACAAAGGCAGTTTCCTAATGGTTATCAATATGGAACCAAGGTGCTACGCATATGCAGATTGCATCTGCAATATTAAAGGCAAATAGTGCACGTTCTGAAAATAACACCCAAACAAATTAAAATATATTGAGGTAAAAAAATCTCACAGTGTTAAACATTGCCGTGAGTCAGCAGCCGTACAACAACATGATTTGTACAACACAGCGAACTTGACCTTGTTTCAGTACCGACTATAGGGGTCTTCATCAGAAGAAAAACGAAAACAGTTTTCTATAAAAGATTAAAAAGCCTCAATACAGAGGAAAAACTAAGGACAGATGGTAATTACACTGAACAAATAAATGAGATTATTATACTTACATGTAATGACAGTTGAAAACAAATTTACGATCAAAATGCTTTCGTCATGCAAAATAACTTCTTAAAATCATGTTAGTTGACATAACATTGGTATTTTTCATTAAAAATTATAGCTATGTGACGTAGCACACTGTACTCTGGCAAGGGTTGTATGTGGACACAAACACTGGAGGTGGCATCAGATCAAGCGGCTCACAGGCCGAAATTTTTACAACGTGTATGCAAACAAGCTGCGCCATTATTTAACAATCGAAGAAATCAGCTGCTTAAATTAACAATAATATTTTAAATAGCACGTAAACATTATCTCGTAAGTCAATAGTTATTTACTGGACAGTGCTATAGCAAATGTTCTATACATTTTGTGTGAAATTTACAGTGCAATAAATGAAAAGTAGAGAAGAAGACCATATTTTAAAGTCTATTCTGAGAAAAATGAGAAGTCAACTTTAGTCGTTTCTATGTACGGGCTTTATAACATTAAACAGATTTTATATCACGTAGCTGCAACTGTTCTTTCACAATGAAACACTCAATGCGGGACAGGTGTTTGAAAATGTCTAATCCTTCAAGGATATGTAGTTTAAAGCGCTTCTTATCCGTGTGGACGATACTGATGTCATAATTTTCTTTATTCTTATGGCCTGTAATTAATAAATGATCCTCAAAAGACGATCATGGATATGGGTACCTTTTTTCTAATGAATGTTCTTTAAACCTAGCGGCAAGTGCATCTTCTTTTTGTCCTACGTAATAGGCTGGACATGTGTCATAGCTAATTTTATAGGCAACAGAGATTTTTAAGTGAGATCGCACAGGTTTCTAACTATGAATAAGATTATTTTTCAAACCACTGTTAGTGGAAAATGCCACTTTAGACTCGTACTTGTTTTAGAAGAGACACTGCATACTGTAAGATACAGGCATTAATAATGGTACAGAAGTTTTTTTCCTATCCATTACTTTCGGTACTAAGGGAAGTTTCAAGACTGGTGATTCTACTATCGATTTTATTTTTGAAAATAGCGTCTACTATGGTTCGTTCGTATCGATTATTGACTATAATAGTTTCTATCAAATTAATCTCACGATCGAGATTTTCATCAGATAAAGAAGTGGAAACAGCTCTATGGAGGGAATAATCGGTTGGCTGTATTATAAAAATCATATACTGAGGTGCTGAAATGCCGGTAAAATTGACTGAGAGTCCATTTCGCCACGCTAGCTGCTTTAACCTAATCGCTCAGAGACTGCTATTACCGGTTCCGTACCATGCGGGTATATTATCAGGTATATTTAAAAATCTAATGCCCCACGTTACCCTGATACGCTTGTTCCAAAGTGCAGCGAGGAGCTTTACTGATGCAACCACCAACAGAAACTAAACATAATAAAGCCAGTAGTGTTTCTGGTTGCATCTTGGAGCTCACAGTAAGCAGTTTGGATAAAATGGAACACTAGATCTTAAATACAACTGAGAATGCGCCTGCACGGTACGAAACCCGTTGCACTAGTCTCTGAGCGACTGCATTAAAACAGGTAACTCGGCTACATGGACTCTCAATCAGTTTAACCTGCATTTCAGCACCTAAGAGTATTTTAATGGGTTTGAATGTTCCTTCCAGCTAACGGCCTTGCGTCAGTGATAACACCGGTTCCCGCCAGATCACCAAAGTTAAGCGGAATCGGGCTGGGCTAGCACTTGGATGGGTGGCCATCTAGGTCTGCCGAGCGCTGTTGCCAAAGGGGGTTCTATCAGTCCTTGTGAGGGCAATTGGACAACTACTTGACTGAGAGGTAGCGGCCCCGGTCACGACAACTGACAACGGCCGGGAGAGCGTTGTAATGACCAAACGCGCCTCCACATCTGCATCGACTCCTATCGGCTGAGGATGACCCGGCAGGTGGTCGGCGCCGTTGGGCCTTCCGAAGCGTATTCGGATGGAATTCGGTTTGGCTGAGTAATCCTGCCAGTATGTATTATTATTTATTATTATTACTTATGACAGCGCACAACAGATATTGTGAATGTGAAGCAATCAACATCCCAGATCACATTGTCTGGGAATGTGCAAGTAGACAAAGTGTTACAGACCATGACACAGAGGCATCTGGAAATGCGTCTATAACATAATAACGAATGAGGAAGTGTGGCATGTTGAACTTGCTAACAGCTAAAATATCAGGTTACGAACTGCAAGCCTACATGGCTGGGAGACAACCAAGAAGTGACAATACATCATTATAGACAGATGCGTCAAGGCAGGATATCCACCTAGAACAATCTTCTGGAAAGCCTGAGGAGACGAACCACAAGGAGGACCAGGAAGGATATCCTTAGTCGCTGACAGCCGTCTGACAATCTCAACACCTTGAGAGACATAGCAGTGCAGCCGCTGTGGTCCCTGAGTTGCACCTCAGCGTGCCATAAGAAATGCAGCATGGTTATGATACCA
Source organism: Schistocerca cancellata (assembly GCF_023864275.1). Lineage (NCBI taxonomy): Eukaryota > Metazoa > Arthropoda > Insecta > Orthoptera > Acrididae > Schistocerca > Schistocerca cancellata. The sequence continues at coordinate 113,368,917 of NC_064627.1, read as the reverse complement.
GGTAGACTAGTGTTGTCTGGTGCTGTGTAGCGTAGTGCCGTGTAGTGTAGTGATGCGTAGCAGTGCAGTCCAGAGTTAAACTACAAAATTTGTGATCATCAATGTTGCATATTGCAGTATATTGTGTGCCTTCTGGATTCCAGATGAACAGATATCCGTGCAGCAGGTAACCAAATTATAGTATGTAGACTTTTTTAGTTCTTATTATTATCATTATTTTTCTTTTTATGTAGCTACTCTACGTAGATTTTTTTCATAAACAGTGTAATTATTATATAAACGTCGGCTTACGTAGCCATTGTACAGTCAATAATTTTTTTTCCGGATTTGTAATCATATTGTCAGTATGTAAAACCATCGACGTTTCCCGTCATCTTCTTCAGCGTGGTTTTGCTTGCTGCTGAATGAGAAAACTTTATTTTTTATAAACCTGCAGACGTGATTGTTACTAATTCTGATAGGCTGTTAAGGATGAAGGGGAGGGATGTTAGAAATTTTGTATTGGAGATTTTATAATTTCTTCTCACTGGTGGAATATCAGCGTTTCGATTAGAGTATGCATTACTGCTTGTGACTGGTGGAAATCGGAGAATGGAAATAGACAAAGGTGCGCGGGAGACCGCAACAGCCGCAGGTGCATAGGAGACTGGCTGGCCACATCCTGCGCTAGAAAACAGGGAAACAACACCACGTCTCAGCTGCCGCCTGGGTTCCCATTTGCAACAGTGACCGAAACGTCGATAGTTTTACATACTGATAATGCGGTCACCATCCCAGAAAATTAGTGTAGACGATATAATGCTTAATTATTGCTAATAAACTTGAAATTATTTTTAAATTTTATGTGTTGTATTCATGCCACGTTATGTGCAACAATTGGTCTGTCCTTTTACATAACACACTAAGAGAAAGTAGCAAACAAATGAAGTATGCATTATTATTTTAGCTGTGGTTGCCCTACTTATTAGATTGTTCATGAGTATTGTACATTAATCTAATAAGAGAATTCTGATGTGATGTAGTAGAAGTTCGTAACCAGTAAGACTAAAGTATTAGTGGAATACCATCTAGAACTGCAGGTATAGTTACAGCTTCGAAAGCGCTGCATTAATGGCGCGGATTTGGTTTGTGAATATCTCCTTGCTACGGAGCTGTTACTCCTATGGACGCCCCCACATTGTTCCATCACTTGTCACGGCCCCCTAACAAGGCTGCAGAAAGAGTGGACGCTGACGAGAACGGGAGAAATGTTGTGCATCGCTCATCCTGTCCTCGCACTAGATGGTGCCAGTAACGGCCTCGAGCTCCGTGGAACCGTACACGGGCTGGTGATGGAGGGACGGGGGGAGGGGGGCGGGGGTTGGGAATGGAAGCAGGACAAGGATCGGTGGGGTGAGCTGCTCGTCTGCAGGGAGAAGGACAGAAGGCAGCGATCGGCCGCAAGAAAAATCCTCGCGGTTGTGCGCGTAAGAAGCGCGGACCGTCTAACAAGTTGGAAGGCAAGGACGGCGCTCGGCCGCAGACCACCCCCGGAGCTCTTCAATCTTGCTGGCTTGCGCGGTTTCCCCTCCGGCTCGCCCCTCCAGTCGCTGCGCTGCGCGGGGTTCCGTTCTTGCGCCTACACACGGGAGGCGGAGCCGGCTCGCCCGCCGCCCCCCTGTTAATCTCTCTCGCCGCCCGTCTTGTGCCGGAGGTCGCGCGGATCCGCTCCGCTGCCGCGCACAACGTGCTGTTTCGTTTTTCCACCCGTCCCGCCGGCCGCTCTTGTTAGCCGGCGCCGGGGCTGTTGATCTGTGGCGTTCAGTCAGATGCAGAAGACTGCGCCCCGCTCCGCCGCGGCCTTAATTGCCTCTTGTCTGTCTAGTTGGCAGGTCTCGTCCCGCCACACAGAGAAACAGAGAGAGAGAGAGAGAGAGAGAGAGAGAGAGAGGAAAAGAAGGGAGACATCTGCTGGAGAGAACCCTAATAATGAGGAGAAACTGGTAATGGGGCAGAAGAGAGTGAGTGATAAAGCCGACACAGAGAGAAGAAAGACAGAGCGCAGGAGTTTTCCTCACATCCTCTCTCCGCTAAGGCCATTAGTCAGGGCTCAAAGTATTTCAGGTCAACCACAAGGAAACTTCGGAATTTTTACCATTTCAAATGGCTCTGAGCACTATGGGACTTAACATCTGAGGTCATCAGTCTCCTTTTCCCATTCCACTTTTACTAAATAATAACATATTATCTCTTACTTAGCCGGCTAGTGTGGCCACGCGGTTAAAGGCGCTTCAGTCTGGAACCGCGCGACCGCTACGGTCGCAGGTTCGAATCCTGCCTCGGGCATGGATGTGTGTGATGTCCTTAGGTTAGTTAGGTTTAAGTAGTTCTAAATTCTAGGGGACTCATGACCTCAGATGTTAAGTCCCATAGTGCTCAGAGCCATTTTAGCCATCTCTTACTTATACATTTTTACTACCTGACACAGTTAAGACCTTCACACTCTATCCTCCAATTAGTAAGCCTTTTTTTGGATCATCAGTCTTCTGACTGGTTTGATGCGGCCTGCTATTAATTCCTCACTTGTGCTATCCGCTTCCTCTCAGAGTAGCACTTGCAACCTACGTCCAGAACTATTTGCAGGATGTATTCCAATCTCTGTCTTCCTCTACAGTTTCTGCCTTCTATAGGTCCCTCTAGTACCGTGGAAGTCATTCCCTTACGTCTTAACAGATGTCCTATCATCCTGTCCCTCCTCCTTACCAGTGCTTCCACATATTTCCGTCCTCTCCGATTCTGCACAGAACTTCCTCATTCCTTACCTCATCAGTCCACCTACGTTTCAACATTTCAACATTCGTCTGTAGCACCACATCTCAAGTGCTTCGATTCTCTCCTGTTCTGCTTTTCCCACAGTCCATGTTTCACTACCATACAATACTGTACTCCAGACGTACACTATTAGACGTACTCAAATTACGGCCGATATTCGATATTAGTAGACTTGTCTTCGCCAGGATTGCCCTTTTTGCCACTGCTGGTCTGCTTCTCATGTCCTCCTTGCTCCGTCCGTCACTCGTTATTTTACTGCCTAGGTAGCAGAATTCCTTAACTTCATTGACTTCGTGACCATCTATC